>NC_083572.1:116097766-116135266 GCF_027579695.1 Neoarius graeffei | reverse complement strand
CATAGAGGAGCAGAAGTTCACTCAGGTACTGTGGTGCGAGACCATTTAGTGCTTTAAAGGTCAATAGTAGTATTTTATAATCAATACGAAATTTGATTGGGAGCCAATGCAGTGTGGATAAGACAGGCGTGATGTGGTCATATTTTCTAGTTCTAGTAAGGACTCTTGCTGCGGCATTTTGAACTAACTGGAGCTTGTTTATGCACTTATTGGAACATCCAGACAGTAAGGCATTACAATAATCCAACCTGGAGGGAACGAAAGCATGGACTAGTTTTTCTGCATCATGCAATGACATTAAATTTCTTATCTTTGCAATATTTCTGAGATGAAAGAAAGCTATCCGGGTGATGTTATCAATGTGAGTTTCGAATGAAAGACTGGGGTCAATAATCACTCCGAGGTCTTTTACTGCTGCACGTGAAGAAACAGAAAGGCCATCCAGAGTTACTGTGGAATCAGAAAACTTACTTCTAGCTGTATGTGGTCCTAGCACAAGTACTTCAGTCTTGTCAGAGTTAAGCAGAAGGAAGTTAATAAGCATCCAGTGTCTAATGTCCTTAACACATTCCTCAATTCTATAAAGCTGGTGTCTCTCATCAGGTTTTGCAGAGACATACAACTGTGTGTCATCAGCATAACAGTGGAAACTAATACAATGTTTACGAATAATATCGCCCAGAGGTAACATATATAAAGAAAAAAGCAGTGGACCCAAGACAGAACCTTGTGGAACACCAAACTTTACCTCGGTACGTCTAGAAATATCACCATTTATATCAACATACTGATAACGATCAGTTAGATAAGACCTGAGCCAGGAGAGGGCCATTCCCTTAACTCCCACAACATTTTCTAGTCTATCCAGAAGAATGGAATGATCAATGGTATCAAATGCTGCACTAAGGTAAAGCAACACAAGTAGCGAGACACAGCCCTGATCAGATGCCAACAGTAGGTCGTTTACTACTTTAACCAGTGCTGTCTCTGTGCTATGATGAGGTCTAAATCCTGACTGATGCATTTCATGGATGTTATTCCTATGTAAATATGAGCATAACTGCTGTGCCACAGCTTTTTCAAGGATCTTGGAGATAAAGGGGAGGTTTGATATTGGCCGATAATTGGACAGCTGACAGGGATCAAGGTCAGGTTTTTTAATCAGGGGTTTGATAACTGCTAGTTTAAAGGATTTGGGTACATAGCCAATCATAAGAGAAGAATTTATTATTTTTAGAAGCGGTTCAATTACTCCAGGCATTATCTGTTTGAATAGATGTGTCGGTAAGGGATCTAGTACGCAAGCTGAGGCTTTTGATGTAGAGATTAATGAAAGTAATTCAGTTTCTTTTAGGGGAGTAAAACATTCTAACTGATGATCTGATACAGTTATATTGTTAACTACAAGGTCACTTTCATTGTCTAACCTTAAATTAGTAGTTTGATTTTTTTGTCGGATATTCTCAATTTTGTCATTAAAAAAATTCATGAAGTCGTTGCTACTACATACTGCAGGTGTGCATGTGTCTATAGTGGACTTATTCCTGGTTAATTTTGCTACAGTATTAAATAGGAATCTAGGATTATTTTTGTTATCTTCTATTAGGGAGGAGAAATATGTTGATCTCGCAGCACTAAGAGCTTTTCTATACTTCAGGAAGCTCTCCTTCCACGCCAATTTGAACACTACCAATTTTGTTTGACGCCATTTACGTTCCAATTTTCGAGTGGTCTGTTTTAATGTGCGAGTGTCATCATTATACCAGGGTGCTAATTTTTTGTCTCTGACCATTTTCCTTTTTAGAGGAGCTACATTATCTAAAGTATGGCGGAATGTTGACTCTAAGCATTCAGTTGCCTGATCAAGTTCTGCAGGGGCTGACAGTGACCCAATCAAAGTTGACAGCTCTGGGAGATCATTTATAAAGCTCTGTGCAGTAGTTGACGTGAAAGTACGTTTAATACAGTAGCGTGGTGAGGTGCATATATTATTACTCAGACATATTTTGAATGAGATGAGATAATGATCTGAGATAACTTCAGACTGTGGAAGTGTGACTATATTTTCTGCGTTTAACCCGAATGTTAGTATTAGATCGAGGGTGTGACCACCATTATGGGTCGGTCCTATGACATTCTGCTTAATCCCGACTGAATCTAAAATGGACACAAACGCTGTTTTTAAAGGGTCTTCTGGGTTATCGAAGTGAATATTAAAATCTCCGACAACTAAAGCTTTGTCTAAGGAAATAACCAGATCTGAGATAAAATCTGCAAATTCAGAAAGAAACTCAGAATATGGCCCCGGGGGCCTGTAAATAATAAGCAATGGAATTAACTGGGTAGACTTATTTTTCGAGGCTACATACATTATATGAGTATGAAGAGCTTCAAATGTATTAAATTTATAACCAGGTTTGTGTGTTACACCTAGATAATCGTTATAAATAACCGCGACGCCTCCTCCTCTGCCAGTTAGACGAGGCTGGTGTATATAACTGTATCCAGGAGGACTCGCTTCATTTAATGCTATATATTCATTTGGCTTAATTCATGTTTCTGTTAAACACAGTACATTAAACTCCTGATCAGTAATGAGTTCATTAACCATTAGCGCTTTAGATATAAGAGATCTCATATTTAATAGCCCCACCTTTAGATCAAAGGTGCTGGCAGCAGCTGTACAGTCAGTCTGATCTAATTTTATATTGATTAGGTTACTGGAACAAACTCTCTGAAAATTTCTACCCTTTTGTTGAGCTCGGGGAACAGACACAGTCTCAATGTAGTGGGCCCTGAGTGACGACTCTGTGCAGCTAGCAGACAGTCGGTTTAGCCTGTTCGTCTGCTCCCTGGCCTTGGCTCTGGATTGTCAGAAATTAACTAGGCCTGTATAATAATGTATCTTAATGCATTCCATTCTACTCTATTCTGTCAAATTCCCTTATTTTCTCTTATAGTCTATCTTATTGTAACTCTCTATCCTACTCTATATAGACTGTATAGTATTTTTGTTGTGTTCTATACTACCATAATGCTTTCTATTCTATTTTGACATGTTCCCTTACTTTTTTTTTTCTCTTGTGATGTATTCTATTGTATCGTCATGGCTGTGTGTTCTGTGGATAATATGTGGAGTGTTTTGTCATTCTGTTCTGTGTCTTTGTGATGCTTTTTATTTGTATATTCCTTTCTTTTAATCTATTCTGCTGTATTATTGTGACTGACTGTTCTTTTCTACAAACTAAAAAGAATGTGTAGCATTTTGTCATATGCTTTTCTGTCTTCAAAATGTTTTCTATTCAATCATATTCCCTTCTTTTCTCTTATACTATTATATTGTTCTAATGTCTATCCTATTCTTTATTATTATCATGATCTGTGCACATGCATTCTATTGTGTTCTATCTTAATTTATATTACTTTGTCATATTCTATTCTCTCCTAAGTTATCCTACTATCTTATTCTATTCTCTATTTCTATCCATAATGCGTTATACTGTCATTCCAAGTTGTGGGTTTGACTTTCAAGCATATACGCAGAACCATGCCCTCATTTTTTGTTTATAAATGCCTTGAGACCTCAAGAACGGCACAGGAATAGTTTTAAGCGTTTACAATAAATCTAATATAGTAATTTTTACGATTAAACTGATTCATATAGGTAGGGGTCTGAGTGAATGACTTGACATCCGTGACGTCACAGTAGGAATTCTGTCGGTCTCGTCGCCATTTCCGCTATACTAAAACAGAGCTGACTGCAACTCCGATCCTCCATTTTGAGCTAATTTATCGCCATGCCACGTAGATGTGTTGCTGGCCGGTGCAGCAACATGACAGAAGGTGGATTTACGTTGCATTCACGGCCCAAGAATGTTCAAACTGCAAAGATTTGGACGTGTTTTGTAAGAAGTTCACGGGCACATTGGGCACCTATGAAGTGGTCTCTCCTCTGCTCTGCACATTTTACTGAAGACTCGTACGAGACCTCTGACTTGTTGAGGAGCGTTGGCTATAAGCCTGTATTTGAAGAGGGTGCAGTACCAACAATTTAAATAAAACTACAAGAAAAGGCAAGTAAGTTCAGTTGCACCAGTTCTCCTAGAGTGAGCCGAGGGTTGTTGCTAAAACCTGTGACGGAACGTGACCTATTATCGTTCGGGCAGTGACCTCCTTGCGGTTGTTGCTAAAACGGGTACCGGCCCGGCCCGGGTTTTAGTCGTTGCCTGAGCTGAGCAGTAATGGCGGAATACTCAGTATGGAGAAAATGGAGAATGAGTGAACCAGCTGTCTGATTGCTCCGACTCTCTGAAGCGCTGACTCTCATTTGGATACAAAATAACACGCGTTGTTTACCTGCATTTAGATTAATCCATGTAACTTGTATTGTGTGTTTAAATTACTGGTATAAGATTTAATTTGCTTCAGAATGTGATTGTCTCAGTTCATCTGATTATTTAATGAGCCTTTTACGTTTTATCAGTGAAAATGCATGCATGTACATGTATGTTGCATAAGTTATAACACGTATCCTGTTTTAATGAGAGTCAACCCACAATCAATGAAGTCAAATCAGTCTTCTTTGAGCAAGTCGGTAATGCTATTTCTTACTTCCACCATAAGTTTTATTTATATGACTTTGGTCTATAGCTGTAAAAGATCTCGGCTTTAAAACTGGTTACCCCTGTGACATTACGCACTCAGGGCTGGCTGGCTCAGTGGGTCAGCTCAAATGCCAACTTTGTGGTCGATTTTAACTCTCCAAAAAAAAAAAAATTTATATATATATATATATATATATATATATATATATATATATATATATATATATATTCATTCCTATTTATGCAGCACACAAGAGTCAAGGATGGAGGTACTATCCACTCAGAAATTTATTTAAAAATAAAGGTTCTGCGTATCTCCTAACTGTAACCAGGGGTGAGTCTCAGTTCCAGGAGGACTTGAGTATTAGGGAAAGTGGAGTTACCCCTTCATCACCATTGCTCCCAGGTCTGCTCTGAGCTGGAGTGGTAGCACCTGCCTGGGTTCCAGCTATAACTAAGAACCCTTTATTCGTCACATGCACACTTCAAGCACAGTGAAATTCATCCTCTGCATTTAACCCATCTGAAGCAGTGAACACACGCACACAGAGCAGTGAGCAGCCACACCAGAGCGCCCGGGGAGCACTCAGGAGTTTGGTACCTCGCTCAAGGGCACTTCAGCCCAAGGCCGCCCCACGTCAACCTAACTGCATGTCTTTGGACTGTGGGGGAAACCGGGGCACCCAGAGGAAACCCACGCAGACATGGGGAGAACATGCAAACTCCACACCAAAAGGCCCTCGCCGGCTGCTGGGTTTGAACCCGGAACCTTCTTGCTGTGAGGTAACCGTGCTAACCACTACACCACTGTGCTGCCATGGGTTAAATTGTACATCACCAATAAGGCGCTGGCAGCAGTGTGCTTTCCGGTGCAGTGTGGTAGATGAACCCAACAGGGTCAATGACGAATGGCTGTCATCACTCGGTGAAGAAGTTGCCCTGCAGTGACAACTGACATACCCGCCAGGTCTGTGGCATTTTTGTGCACCACTTGGCATCAGGTCTGGAGGTCCAGAGACACAACATGATGGGGGCACAACATCGTTTGTCTTACCTTACTGTGCAAACACCCATCTGCATTTCTGCGTATCCTAATAAAGCGGTCATCATCGCTCGCGATGGACAGTCGGCGACTATGTATATAAAATGGTGTTTCTTTAAATACTAAAAGATGTCAACTTTTTCTCAAATCCTATCATCATCATAATAATTGCACAACACTGAGCTCATTGATGATGTTTTATTCTTCCAGACATACGAATTTATCTGTGAAATTAAAATGTAATCTTTCTAAACCAGTCTGTTAATCAACTGAGCAGATCAGCACAGAACCAACATACAACTGTTCAACTTTAACAACACAAACATCCCAAATAGAAAAACACACACACTGCTTCATAAATCACTAGTGTCTCACAACGGAAGTGACAAAACATACGTGTGTGTTGTGCATGTAAACTGCATTACTGTTGTAATATGTGAGTCTTAAACACGCACCACAACATATAAATGCAAATAAAATTAAAGTAATTCTCACACACACGGGTTCAGTGTCAGGGTGTAACTCGACACTTTCACACGGATGGATCAGCGACACAAAAGTTATATGTGTAAAATAACACTAACAGCAAAACAGTTCATGATAATGAAAAATATAAAAAAATACAAAAATATGAAGATGCACAATCACATGAGTGCACGCGTAACTTTATCTTCCCTCACTTTACTGCTCAGGTACTCACATTCCTTCATTTAACTTCATGTACACACACACACACACACACACACACCATACTGAGTGTTTAATGTTGTGTTTTCTTTCTTTTTATTATTAATCAGATATTTTAACACTGGATGAGAACTCTGTTCACACACACACTACACATCTGATCTGAGCAGGAAACTTCGTGTGGGTGTGTCTTTAAGTCCATATCGATCATCTACCTGTAAAACAATTCTAAACAGGTGTAGTCTTTTATGGCTGGGTTTTGTCAGCTGTCTCGCTTGCAGTGATGTTAGCTCAGCCCATGTTAACTTTCTGCTGACAAAATCTTTCACAATCTGTCTAAATATCTGATTCTATCTCCACTAAAGACTGCCTTCTAACTGCCCATGTTTTAACACGTCCATAACTGGACTCAAAGACATGACCAAATTTCCACCTCTGGTCATCTACAACTACCAGCATAAAGGGGTGGAGTCTAGGCAGTGGAACAATGGCGGGCCTTCTGGTTCCTTTTGTGCATTTACGCCTGCCTCTATCACGCCTTTAGCGTTGCTATAGCGACAGATGTGGCTCTGTAGACCGAATGAACAGATGAGGTGTAGTCAGTAAACAGCAATCAGATGTGTGTGTGCTGTGTGAATAAAAACACTGTGAATGAAATAACAGGAAACAACAGACGCACGCTAAACACCTACCTATAAACACTTACAGATATGGAGTGTGTGAAATGGGGATGAAAGACAAAGTGAAAAAGGAGCTAATAGAAGAGGAACTTTAGAGGAAGTGAAGTGATGCAGTGGAGATGAAGTGATGAAGAGGAAGTGATGTCCCTGGTACTCGCAGTGGAACAGTTTTGAATCTTTACAGTACATAATGTTCATTTACAGAAACAAAGAAGAAAAGTTTCAGACTTTAACACTGTTCTGTCCGTCAGTTATTCATCATGCTAACAGTTATTTGTACATAAAAATATTTAAAGTAAAGCATGTAAAAAGATCAAATGAATCCCAACAGATGGAGCAACTAAACCTAAAGCTCTCACCTCATCCTTACAGTCACACAAACACCTTTACAAAGATTCAGTCCTAATCAAGCGCTTTTATCCAATCAATACAAAAATTCAGGAGACTTTTAGTAAAATAACGTTTATAAGTGCTTCAGGTTCAAATCAGACTTCTTCCTTCTTGTCTCCCAATGGGAAAGAAATGGGAAAAGTTTTGAAAAGTGCAGCTAATTTTTTTTAAATTCTCCCGTGAGAAGCTGAAGTAGCAACAGTGAGGTGGTGTAACATCTCCAGGGTTCTGTAGGTAAAACACTGGACCATAAATCACACACAAACCCACACTTAATTAACACTGTTTTCATCGTATAGCCTGTAGAGTACAGAGTATAGAATTAGTGTGTTGAAGATTTGTGAATCTTCATGAAAATTCGTGAATCAAAGGTTCAGATTTGGGTCTGAACAGTTTAAAGTGAAATGTTTAAAAGACTAAAAGTCTCCCAAAAACAAAACTTCATCCCCATCATTCTCTCAACCCCTGTATGTGTGTGTGTTCACTGTGCAGGGGTCACTGGGCCAGAGGGATGGAGGGAATCTCCTGTTAGCACGGTGCTAGAGTCTGAAAGGAACAGAGAGAAAGAGAGAAAGAAAGAGAGATGAGAAGAAGAATATTAAACAAAGTAACATCTCCAGCACACATACCATCAACAATGGGTTCTGTATGTACTGAGGTGTTTCACTGATTAGTGTGTGTGTGTGTGTGTGTGTGTGTGTTCTCTCACCATGCACTGCTCCAGGCTGTGTGTTGTTGGGGGAGGAGCCATGAGAGGCAGAGGTGGGTGGAGCTTCACTGGAGGTGTTGGTGGAGGCAGTCTGGGAGAGGCTGGGTGCAGAAGGTGGGGCACTGGCATTAGGAGCCGATTGGTGGGGGATGGGCGGAGCATTGCTGGGCTGGTTGCTGGGTTGGTTGCTATGGTGCTGGTGTTGTATCTGCTGGAAGTGCTGCTGGCGAGCTCTCATCTCCGCATACTTCAACTGCTCCATGTGGAACGCCTGACGATCAGCCAGGAGCTGCTGCCTCTGATATTCCAACTACACACACACACACACACACACACACACACACACACACACACACACACACACACAAAACATATTCTAAATCCAGAGTGTGTCTGGATTCTACCACACCAGAGGTGCAATTCCACCACAAAAGCCTGTTCTGGAACTCAAGAACTTCATGACCATTTCCAGCACAGAAAACAGGGTGAATTCTAGTTCACAGAACCTTTTTAGTTCCTGCTTCAAAGTCTGTATTTCTCCAGGAACTCCTGGGGCAGAGCTTGGATTAAAACGTCTTCTCAGCAGTTTGGACAGGAATCAGTTCAGGAACTATGCAATTCAACTTCAGGGCAGTTCAGAAACTTTAAAAACTTACATGGAACCATTTGGAGAACTAAAGTGTGTGAAGTCCCACATTACCCATAATGCCTCACCGCCTCTCTCTCTCGGTCCATGATGGTCTCCAGCTCCTCAAAGTGCCTCAGTTTGATCTCCAGCTTCTTCATCTGAGTCTCCACCAGCAAAGCCACGAGGGACTTGATCTTCCTCTCCTCCACTGCGGCCAGGTGCTACACACATACAAAATCACTCACTGACCATCAAAATCATTCTTGATTCTTTCTCAACAGCAAAACACACACACACACACACACACACACACACACACACACACACACACACACACCTTGGCTTTAACAGCAGCAGCGGCAAGTGCAGAAGCAGCTGCAGTGGCCAGATTCCCCTCACCAACATCTCTCTCCACCTTTGCTTTCCTCTCTCCATCACTCTCGCCTTCCCTCTGTCCATCCTCTGATCCCTCTTTTCCTTCTTTCTCTTTCTCTACATCACCTGAGAGAGAGAGAGAGAGAGAGAGAGCGGTACAGCTGAATGTCAATGTAAATGTCTCCATCAGTGTTCACATCTGCTCTTGCCACAGATTCTGAATCAGATGGAAGCTCTGGGCTTTTACTGGGTTGTTCTAACACACTTAGGTTCTTGGTGTTAAACCATTCCAATATAGCTGAGTCAGTGTGCTCAGGTTTGTTGGAAGGTGAAGCTCCACCCCCAGCCTTTGGAAGGGTTTTCTTTTTTTCTCGTGTCAGTTTCCCTGCCAATGGAAAACATCTCCACAACATGATGCTACCACCATCAGGCTTAACAGTGAGGATGGTGTTCTCAGAGTGATCGCCATAAGTCCAATTTTGTTCTGATCAGACCAGAGAAAAATTTCCAGAGGTTTGATGAGTCCAAATGTCCAGCTAAAGTCCAGCTGGATGGAGTGTAGGCGTTGAGGTTGTGCTTGTCCTGTGAAAAGCTTCTCCATTTGAGCTGTGGATCTCTCCAGCTCCCTGAGAGTTCCCCATGGCCTCTGAGTTGTGTCTCTGGGAGTTTCTAGGCACAGGCAACCTTGACAGATGCCTCCCCCCTCTCCCTCCACCCACCCCTTAAAAATACTTATTTTGGAAGCAATTCAATCTATATGCATGTGTCAGTTCAATCTACAAATGGATAGCACACATTCAGACTTATTTATTTGTTATGAGTGAGATAACAAGAGAGATTGTGGGGGAGGGGCCAGGTGTGGACAGTGGGTGAGTGCACCAGTTAACAGGTGAAATTTTCTGCTGGTCTCTGTGAACTAATGAAAAGATCAAAGCCATCAGGTGCAGTTTATAAAGAAGGGGAAAAATGACAACGGAAGGAGACAAAAGTCCAGAGGTGTGTTTTTAACGGACATTTTTAAAAGTGTCTGTTGTCTCTGATTTTAGTGATTTGAAATTTGGAGATCTCGTCTCAGTGTCAGAACGGTCAGAAATGGTACTGTCTGACTAATCCCCTCTTTACCTGCTCGCTGACTTTAAGTGGACAGTCTCCTCTTGGGAGAGTCGCGGTTCTGTCACCATCCATCCATCCATCCATCCATCCATTATCTGTAGCCGCTTTATCCTGTTCTACAGGGTCGCAGGCGAGCTGGAGCCTATCCCAGCTGACTACGGGTGAAAGGCGGGGTTCACCCTGGACAAGTCGCCAGGTCATCACAGGGCTGACACATAGACACAGACAACCATTCACACTCACATTCACACCTACGCTCAATTTAGAGTCACCAGTTAACCTAACCTGCATGTCTTTGGACTGTGGGGGAAACCGGAGCACCCGGAGGAAACCCACGCGGACACGGGGAGAACATGCAAACTCCACACAGAAAGGCCCTCGCCGGCCACGGGGCTCGAACTCGGACCTTCTTGCTGTGAGGCGACAGCGCTAACCACTACACCACCGTGCCGCCGGTTCTGTCACATTCTTTGTTTTTTTTAATAACAAATATGATGTCGCTCTGCAGGGTAGTTTTTTTTTTTTTTAATAACCAAACCCTTCCACTGTGAACACTTTTGTGACTCTGGTAATATCTGAATGCAGAATAAAGTGAAAGACCTTTAACACACAATCACTATTAATATTAATCCAGCCACCATATGTACTGTGACCTCATCATGAATGGGGAGGTGGAGCTAATTTGATTAACAGGCTGACAAAATATAAAACACATGACTGTGTGACACAAACACAGTCACATGCTTCATGAAATCAGCTTTGACTCAATCTCTAATCGTTCTCTAGCTCTATTTTGTGGTGACTCCTCCCTCGATGATGTCATAGCGTCCAGCTGAAGAGAACACAAAAGCAAAAGTTCCTTTTGGACATACCCGTGTCCGAGTCTGTCTTCTCTGCCTCTCGTTCTGTCTCTCCTGCTTTACCTCCTTCTTCTTCTTTCTTCCCATTTTCACCCTGCTTCTCCTCCTCCTCACTTGCTCCATCTTTACCCTCCTACACACACACACACACACACACACACACACACACACACACACACACATATAGAACAGTGTACAGCCCACATGCTGGTGTAAGAAACATTTCACAAACACTTCATTACCTTGCTGTTGTCTCTTTTGTCCTCTGTGTTTTGAGTGTCGCTGCTCTTGCTCTCATCACTGCTCTCCTCTGCCACACACAGACACACACACACACACACACACACACACACACACACACACACACACGTCGTTGCTTTGTATAAATAATGCAGCTTGAAGTTTTATGTGCTTATATAAAAAGTAGCTCACACAGACGGGAACTTCAGTATGCAGTGGGGAAAGTTGCTCGTGTTCAGAGTCGGGTTGCGCAGACAGTAGTTTATCAGGAGTGTCAGAGTGTCTGTGAGTGTATTTACAACCTAAATATGCACTTCTGCATGAACAGTGACAATGGAGCAGGACCATACTGCTCCTCACTCGAGCCGATCTCACATGAGTAACACGCCCTTCAGTTCAGTTTAGTATTAACTCCTCTCTGTAATTACATCTACTCTGGCCCATGATGTGTAACCATAACAATGCTGTTACCATAGATCCCTGTCTGCTGTACTGACCGTAGTGGTCAGTTACCTGTGTGTGTGTGTGTGTGTGTTACCAGGCTTATCTGCGTCCTCCAGGCCGGTTCCAGCGATGCCGCTGCCCTCCAGGCCATACAGTGGGTCCGGTCTGCCGCTGACCCGGGCCGCTTCCTCCACACGCCGCACATGAGCTTCCACCAGAGCCGCTGGTACCTCCTCCTTCATCCGGGAGAACTCCTCTGACACACACACACACACACACACACACACCACACACACACACACACACACACACACACAACAGAGTAGACATGTGTCACATCCGTGCGCATACACGATTGGCACGATTGGCGTGCCTTGAACTGTCACTTGTGTCCATGAGCATTCACGCTCTGAGCAAGCAGCGCGCACCTCAAGGACTAATTACAGTGCACCTGTTCCTGATCAGAGAGCAATCGTTGAAGGACGTGTGCATTTCAGGGCGCTGGGCACATACAGACTTTGTGAAGTAAACGCTCACTATCTCGTGTCTGACCTTATCAAGCTGTTAGTGTCTATTGTTATTCTGGTTTTCTGAATACCCTCTTGCCTTTTGTTGTTCCCTCTGATAGTCTGTTTGTAGCGCGCATGACATCTGTCCATGAACTGAATCTCAAGAGAAGGTGGGTCATGCAGCAAGACAACAACCCTAAGCACACAAGTCGTTCTACCAAAGAATGGTTAAAGAAGAATAAAGTGAATGTTTTGGAATGGCCAAGTCAAAGTCCTGACCTTAATCCAATCAAAATGTTGTGGAAGGACCTGAAGCGAGCAGTTCATGTGAGGAAACCCACCAACATCCCAGAGTTGAAGCTGTTCTGTACGGAGGAACGGGCTAAAATTCCTCCAAGCCGGTGTGCAGGACTGATCAACAGTTACCGCAAACGTTTAGTTGCAGTTATTGCTGCACAAGGGGGTCACACCAGATACTGAAAGCAAAGCTTCACATACTTTTACCACTCACAGATATGTAATATTGGATCATTTTCCTCAATAAATAAATGACCAAGTATAATATTTTTGTCTCATTTGTTTAACTGGGTTCTCTTTATCTACTTTTAGGACTTGTGTGAAAATCTGATGATGTTTTAGGTCATATTTATGCAGAAATATAGGAAATTCTAAAGGGTTCACAAACTTTCAAGCACCACTGTATCTAATGACCTTTGACCTCTCACCTAGAGCAGACTTGGCTGCAGCCGAGGCCACTCGCGGGTCGACCACTGAAGCCAGGAAGGCCACGGTGCTCATGACCGGGTTCCCCGCCTGGCTGAACGGCACCGGCTGGTACGCCAGCGGCCCCAGAGACGCTGCTCCGTCCTCCAGGTATGGGTCCTCAATCGGCAAGCGCAGGAAGTGAAGGATACACTCGTCCTGTGTGCGGCTGCCCACGTGCTCCGACACCTTGTTCCAGTCATCCTTGTACATCTCTAGACCCTGAACAGAGAGAACACACACACACAGGTCAGATCAGTACACACACACACACACACACACACACACACACACACACACACACACACACACACAGAGATCAGTGTATACACACACACAGTAGAACTGAGTAGTTTAGTACCTCCAGCAGCAGCAGAGTTTCCTGTTCAGTCCACTCCCGTGTAGCACTTGCAGCGTTTTTACCCTTTTATGCGTGCACGCGCACACACACACACACACACACACACACACACACACACACACACACACAAAGAAAACAAAATGACATTAGTGTTCTAGTTGTAATTTAATGTATTTTACAGTGGTGCTTGAAAGTTTGTGAACCCTTTAGAATTTTCTATATTTCTGCATAAATATGACCTAAAACATCATCAGATTTTCACACAAGTCCTAAAAGTAGATAAAGAGAACCCAGTTAAACAAATGAGACAAAAATATTATACTTGGTCATTTATTTATTGAGGAAAATGATCCAATATTACATATCTGTGAGTGGCAAAAGTATGTGAACCTCTAGGATTAGCAGTTAATTTGAAGGTGAAATTAGAGTCAGGTGTTTTCAATCAATGGGACGACAATCAGGTGTGAGTGGGCACCCTGTTTTATTTAAAGAACAGGGATCTATCAAAGTCTGATCTTCACAACACATGTTTGTGGAAGTGTATCATGGCACGAACAAAGGAGATTTCTGAGGACCTCAGAAAAAGCATTGTTGATGCTCATCAGGCTGGAAAAGGTTACAAAACCATCTCTAAAGAGTTTGGACTCCACCAATCCACAGTCAGACAGATTGTGTACAAATGGAGGAAATTCAAGACCGTTGTTACCCTCCCCAGGAGTGGTTGACAAACAAAGATCACTCTAAGAGCAAGGTGTGTAATAGTCGGTGAGGTCACAAAGGACCCCAGGGTAACTTCTAAGCAACTGAAGGCCTCTCTCACATTGGCTAATGTTAATGTTCATGAGTCCACCATCAGGAGAACACTGAACAACAATGGTGTGCATGGCAGGGTTGCGAGGAGAAAGCCACTGATCTCCAAAAAGAACATTGCTGCTCGTCTGCAGTTTGCTAAAGATCACATGGACAAGCCAGAAGGCTATTGGAAAAATGTTTTGTGGACAGATGAGACCAAAATAGAACTTTTTGGTTTAAATGAGAAGCGTTATGTTTGGAGAAAGGAAAACACTGCATTCCAGCATAAGAACCTTATCCCATCTGTGAAACATGGTGGTGGTAGTATCATGGTTTGGGCCTGTTTTGCTGCATCTGGGCCAGGACGGCTTGCCATCATTGATGGAACAATGAATTCTGAATTATACCAGCGAATTCTAAAGGAAAATGTCAGGACATCTGTCCATGAACTGAATCTCAAGAGAAGGTGGGTCATGCAGCAAGACAACGACCCTAAGCACACAAGTCGTTCTACCAAAGAATGGTTAAAGAAGAATAAAGTGAATGTTTTGGAATGGCCAAGTCAAAGTCCTGACCTTAATCCAATGGAAATGTTGTGGAAGGACCTGAAGCGAGCAGTTCATGTGAGGAAACCCACCAGCATCCCAGAGTTGAAGCTGTTCTGTACGGAGGAACGGGCTAAAATTCCTCCAAGCTGGTGTGCAGGACTGATCAACAGTTACCGCAAACGTTTAGTTGCAGTTATTGCTGCACAAGGGGGTCACACCAGATACTGAAAGCAAAGGTTCACATACTTTTGCCACTCACAGATATGTAATATTGGATCATTTTCCTCAATAAATAAATGACCAAGTATAATATTTTTGTCTCATTTATTTAACTGGGTTCTCTTTATCTACTTTTAGGACTTGTGTGAAAATCTGATGATGTTTTCGGTCATATTTATGCAGAAATGTAGAAAATTCTAAAGGGTTCACAAACTTTCAAGCACCACTGTATAATAAGCCCCTGACCTTTTCGTTTTCACTAGAACGAGGCGCTTCTCTTTCTCTCACATGACAGAACCACGCCCTTCCCCCCACAACGTGTTCTCCCAGTTTCATCACCGCTTCTCACACACTCGCCGCTTCTCCCCATCACACCTTCGAAGCAGATGTTGCACGCTTCCTCTGAGACACATGAAGCTACCAACTCTCTTCACAGTGCAGGGCAGCAGACGCACTCTGAGGAAAGTACTCTCTCCCCTCTTCCACATACCTGCGCTCACAGACGCAGAAGACTGGTCAGTGATTTCCAGGAGATTTCCTTTACATCGTGAGTTCCTGACATTAGGGCCAACACGTTTATGATTCACGACTCAGGAGCACATAATATAAACATGTTTTCGTGTTAAAGTAGATCAGTTCACACAAATAATCACAAGTCTCCACCCACTTCTTCCAGACAAACCCCGCCCATTTTTAAAGAACGTGTAGGCTCAAAAATATTCCGAACATCATGCACCAAACTTTACAACGCTGCATTAGACACCATTTGCTTCAGTACTACGCAGTAGTTCCGTTATCGCCCACGGTGCATGTATTTCCTGTCCTGTGTATTTCCTGTACTGTGTATTTCCTGTCCTGTGTATTTCCTGCACTCGCCTCAGACTGGTGTGTGTTTATGTCGTCTTGCGTGCTGTTATTTTATATCATGGTCCTGGAGAAACGACATTTCGTTCCAACATACACAAGCTCTATAGAGAAATGAGAATAAATCAGATGGTCACACGGCCATGCAGTGTCAGTGTGATCATCACCTTAGACGGGCCGCTCTTCTTGCTGTACATGTCTGTCCTCAGCCCAAAGTTCTGCAGATCTGTTGGTTTGTCCTTCACTTTGTCCGGGAACGACATCATCGGCTGTGAGGACGGAGTCTATCGATAAGAGACAGTGTGTTCGTGAGAGAGCGAGTGTAATTACAGCATCACACCTGAATAATAACACCTGACGTTTATAACAATAATATTATTAACTGTGGAAGCTGCTGTAATCTTTATCAGTCATTATGAAATGTGATGCACGTTCACGTCTGAGCTTTAAGAACTTTACCAGTGCGACTGGGATGGGGTTACAGCACAGTATGAACATGGTGTGTGTGTGTATGTGTACCTGAGAGGCTTTTGGCTGCAGGGGTACAAGGCTGGATGGCGTGTCTGCCAGGACGTGGAAGTGAGATGTGGGCGGTGGCCCCCATGGGGGTGGGACGGCTCTCAGAATCCACCTGATAATTAATCAAACCCCACTGTTCCAGAAATGCATGGACCCTGTACACACACACACACACACACACACAAAACCCTGATAAAACATACAGCTGGAATGAAACACAATGAACACTCACTGATTCAGTGTGTGACCTCACACTCTTTTCCCACGACAAGCATCAGAACTGGAGCTAATAGAGCCCGAGTGCATTCTCTGGGAAAAGACATGAACTGTGTTTGTGTCAGTGCCCTGACTGTGTCGTAGGTTGTGTTGATGTGACGGTGTTGTAGTTTGCGTTGGTTCTGTGATTTTCTCCTTCTGACCTCATGATGGCACAAACATCTCCTGCCAGGTTCCTACGGCAAGCTGTAGAGGTCAAATACTCCTGTGGGTTCAGCCGATAGGTATCGATCATAAAGTTCCTGTAGGCAAGATAACTGCAGCAGAGAGAGAGAGAAAGAGAGACAGACAGACAGACAGACAGACAGACAGACAGACAGACAGACAGAGAAATAGCCCCTATGTAACTAGTGTTTATGATGCACTATGTAGGCTCTATGAGACTGTGATGTTAAACCCTATGTAGTGAAGATCCATAGCACACCCTAACACACCCTGAGGCCATAATGAAGAACAAAATAAAATTGATAGTAATGAGGTATTTTGTGTGTGGAGTCTCATATAAGTTCTAATAGTGTATAAGATATTAATAGTGAGCAATTAGAATTATATAAGTTTAAAACTTTGCACCCCTTTCTCATTGTGATAATTTATTAGAGAATTTGTATATGTCTAATCCTCTACCTTTTAAAACTGACACCAATCCTTTTGTATGATGTGATGTGTGAAGAATGGAGACGTGTAGGTGTGTGTACTCACATCTCAGGGGTCTTAGACTTGTTCTTTCCATTGAAGAACTCGGGCAGAGCTCTGCGCTCAATAGCATGAACACTGAGAGAGAAGGAGAGATTAACATTAAAGTAAAAGTACAGACCTAATATACATTTAGTTCACTGGGTGGTTGTCATGGCCACGTCTCCAGTTTGCAGTGAGAGCAGGAGACATTAACGCTGGACAAATAATCACTGCAGCTGAGCTCTAAATGACCAGCAGAAAGCTGATAATCACCCCATCATTCCCATTCACTTTCATAATTATTACATATTAATATTTATTTTTTTCGCGGTCCGGTTTCCATCAAATCCTGCGCTCTGATTGGCTGGTGAGCAGGTCCGTATCCTACGGTATGAACCCCAGTTATGGACCTCTGGCGACTCGCTCGTTCACAACAACAACAAACATAGTAGCAATTTTTGTCAACATTTATTTTCACATTTCTCAGGAGAATAGCAATTAATTTTACAGCATGGATAGCGATAACGACAGTGTTCACAGCGGAAAGCGAGTTTTACTCCCCTGAGGAAGAAGAAATAGAAGAAAACATTTCAGGAGAAAGCTAAAAACCTGTAACTGCTGCTAACGCGAGCAAAAACATGGCTGAATCCTGAATGACTCCTATTTGTATAAATAGGGGACGACATAGGCGGCAAAATGTAGGTTTTTTTCCTGCCATGGAAGTGCACTTGTATACCGAGGAGGAAGCCATTTGCATTACAGCCGAGAATGAGGATTCAAAATGCGGCTCGCCTCGGTTTTCTCTTTCCGCGCGCCCGTTTTCTGTTAGAATTTGGTAAAGAAAAAATATTATTTACCAGCCTAAGGTCGTCTGTATGATGAAATACCGTGACCTCGGCCTTAAATACTGACCTCAGCCCAGAGGCCTCGCTCAGTACTTTCAAGACCTCGGTCACAGTATTTCACCATATGGACCGCCCAGCTGGTAAATAACATATATATATATTTATATTATATAATTGATTATAAAAAGTATTGACCTGATACTAACATTTAATTGATGATGATGATGATGATGGTGGCACGGTGGTGTAGTGGTTAGCGCTGTCGCCTCACAGCAAGAAGGTCCGGGTTCGAGCCCCGTGGCCGGCGAGGGCCTTTCTGTGTGGAGTTTGCATGTTCTCCCCGTGTCCGCGTGGGTTTCCTCCGGGTGCTCCGGTTTCCCCCACAGTCCAAAGACATGCAGGTTAGGTTAACTGGTGACTCTAAATTGAGCGTAGGTGTGAATGTGAGTGTGAATGGTTGTCTGTGTCTATGTGTCAGCCCTGTGATGGACCTGGCGACTTGTCCAGGGTGAACCCCGCCTTTCGCCCGTAGTCAGCTGGGATAGGATCCAGCTCACCTGTGACCCTGTAGAACAGGATAAAGCGGCTAGAGATAATGAGATGAGATGAGATGATGATGATGATAGTATTACAAACAAACACCTTACAGACATGAACTAAACTGTTTAAGATATACAGCGTTATTGTAAAAACAGAGTGGTGACCATTTCCTCATCTTTCATACGGATGACATAAGGACACTGAAGTGCAGTGGCTGTTTTTCTGTGGTGTGTGTGTGTGTGTGTGTGTGTGTGGAGTGTGAGTGTGTGTGTGTGGTGTGTGTGTGTGTGTGTGTGTGTGTGTGTGTGTGTGAGAGTGTGTGTGAGAGATGCCCTGGAGATGTGGTGATTGTGTACCTGTTGTAGTCGAACCAGGCAGCGTAGCTGGGAATGATGATGTGGTGCGTCTGTTCTGTCACGTTATCCTCATGCAGGATCAGAACCTTTCACCGGCTCTCCCTTCACACTGGCAGAACCTTCATCTTCCTCCTACAGAGAACACACACACACACACACACACACACACACACACACATCTCCTGTTAAAATGAAATAAGTGAAAGCAGGAACAGAACGTTGTCTTTCCTGTAGGAGGAATCATATATGATATTATTATAAATATATTACAAAAGGGCTGTTGAGTAACATCTGGATTTCAGTGGAGTTTTAATGAAAATTACAACAAATAGTTTGTGAATGACAGCTGGGGTTTTTTGACAGATGTGTAAATGTCAGATAGAGACAGAAAAGCATTATGTTGATCTAAAACTGATTTCTTGTCATACATTTCATATCATTATAAACCTAGTAACATGAAAATAACGTAGTATGTAAATGATGCACTGAAGTGACATGAAGATCATTTACCTGGGAGTTTAAACATTTACATATGGATTCAAATATGATATGAGGACAGTGCCATTACTTCTGACAGCTTTAATATGTGACAATTAATCTGAGTGAGTGCATATTTCAGTAAATCAGATGTTACCTTTCCCACTGTTTCCATTGCCTCATCCTCCTGTTCGTCTACAACACACACACACACACACACACACACACACACACACACACACACACACACACACACACACACACAGGAATGAGTAGACATGAGTGTTCTGCACATCTATAACTGAATAAACACACAAACACACTCATCTGCTCACCTCCATCAGTCCCTCCCTTCACCGGGGTTGAGTCTGAGTCCTTCTTAGTCACTACACCACACACACACACACACACACACACACACACACACACACACACACACACACACACAGAAACAGCTTGTTAAGAGAACAGTCTACACAGTAACATGTCTGTGATTTACTACAGGAAGTGAAAGTGAACCTCGTGACCTATCCTGTGGAACAGGGGGTGTGATTAGAGTAGCTGTGGAATAAACGGGTTTCTCTGGGATTTAGGGGTGTGGTCTGTGGGACTGTGTGATTCGGGGGTGTGAGATTGAGGGGGTGTGGTCAGAGAATTTAGAAGATTAAGGACACGTGTTCAGAATATCTGTAGGATTACACAGAGTTCTATAAGACAGCATTTTATTCTCTGAAAAAATCAAGTTTCTACTGTGTGTGTGTGTGTGTGTGTGTGTGTGTGTGTCTGTGTGTGTGTTACAGGGTTTTACATTAGCACCCGCCCACCCGCCAAATGTGGGTAAAATTCGGCTTTGGCGGGTAATAACTTTAGTCTCACTAGCCAGTTTGGCGGGTGGTTTATTCAGTGATATGACAATACAGTGTTTTCCCCAGAAAAAAATGAAAGCCCTAAATTCTGGCATGATAAAACACAGACAACTGAGCACCAATGGCGCGAAATGAAACGAGGGGTGTTCGGGGGCATGGCCCCCCCCCGGAAAATTTTTTTTGAAAATCGATGCTCTCAGGTGCATTTTCAGGGTCTCTGAGAGGTTTTAGATCCGTGATGATTATAGGACAGATTTTACCAGTGGTTCACTGATTTCTGACCTAAATAGTATTAATGTAAACACATTTGAAATTTCACCTTAAAGTTCAACATGCAGGTTAAACTGTTTTGTTATAGATTACTGAGGTCTACAATAGATTTTAAAATCTACGGGGATCCCTTAATCATCTCTGATCAAGTCGTGTTGTAACAAAAATGTGCATGAAAATATGAACAGTGGTTTGCTCCGTCTTATGCAACCCAATGAAGAGAATCGATCATCATGACCTCCTGTTGATCACAAAGGGATCTGAACCCAAGACCTGCCACCTTAAAATAAGTTGCTGTATTACTATAACTGTAATGATTTAGAATGTTTCTGATGCAATTACCGTAATATATGTAGAACTAAGATGCACTGAAAAGAAAAGTAAGACAACTGCATATTATAATAAAGTTTACATTTTTGCACTTTATTAAATAGGCTAGATTAAGATTAAAACATTTAAAGGAAAAGAAAACTTAATTCATACATTTAAGTTTGCAGAAAGATTATGTGCTTATAAACACATTCATGAATGATAAAAGACGAGGTCAAACTTTTGTGATTTAAAATCAGTCGGCTTTGTCCGTCTGGTGGGGGACAACATCGGCAGCCAATGAGATCGCTTATAATGAATCAGAAACTTCCGGGATGTTTGACGTTTTCTTTCGATGTTTTTATTGGATGGTTTGAACACGTGATCTTGACGTAGCCAACAGATTACAGTTTGTTTACATCATACCACGCAGACATATTACTTTGACAGAATCAACACAAACGTTGGAAGAAAAAGAGTGCTTGTTTAACACAAATATCAATCCGTGTGTAAATGGATCTGTTATTTGCTCTCCTGTGTATCGAGTTACTTGTGGGTAGGAAATTTAACGTATCGGTATAAATCTAAGCGTATCGGATTTTAACTAAAGCGACTAAGGCTACGTTCACACTGCAGGCTGAAGTGACTCAAATCCGATCTTTTCGCCCATATGTGACCTGTATCCGATCTTTTATTGACAATATGAACGACACAGATCCGATTTTTTCAAATCCAACCCAGGCCGTTTGGATATGTGGTCCTAATTCCGATTCCTATCCGCTCTTTTCATATGCAACTTCAGTCTGAACCGCCAGGTCGCATTCATCCGACTTACACGTCATCAACAAGCCACAAACGTCACTATTCCGCGCTGAAGTAGGCGGCGGGTCTCTCAAAAAAGTTACAACAACATGGCGCATAATCACGGGCGCAGATAGAGGGTGGGACGGGTCATATTTAAATTCACCTCGTTCGGTCCCCCCCACTTATAGGGAGGAAAAAACGTCTATGCTGTCTTTCTTTGCATAAGGCAAACCTCACGGAAAAATCAAAAGACTAATTACCATTCGGTTTATTGAGGTGCATGGCAGTGTATACATAGTTGCAACAACTCACATAAAACAAAACAAAGACTGATATTCGGTTGGTTGAGCTGCGCAGACTGCACAGGTTGCGAGCTCGAGCTTGGTTGCTATGGTTACTAACAACAAGTTTGACAGGCATATCGGGGTTGGGGTTGGTTTGCTGTCAGCTTTGTCCCCCCCAGTTTTTTGTCCCCCCCAGTTCAAAAAACGTATCTGCGCCCCTGCGCATGACATCAATGCGAGGGACGCTTCGGGCTGTGAAGGTTCTGAATCTTCTCAATGGAAGGACGCAGAGGTTAGGGAGCTGATTTCCATTTGGGGGGATGCAGCTATTCAAGCTAGATTGGATGAGTCATACCGCAACCGGGCGGTTTTACTTCCGTAAACACTGGCCATGCTCACTGCGTGTGACGTCGTCGTATCCTGCAGTGCGCATGCGGAACACTTTTAGGTCGCTTTTCGTTCATACTGAGGATCACATACAAGTCGCATATATTTGTTAATGTGAACGACCTCACAAAAAAATCGGATTTCACAAAAAAATCGGAATTGAGCATTAAGCCTTGCAGTGTGAACGTAGCGTAAGCGTATTGGCAGGCAGAGCAAGCGGATCCGGCCCAATATGTTAAAACGCTTTGGGGAAAACCATGCAATATATTTTAATTGTAGTTTTCTCTGAAGGCATCTGATATAATAAACACATTGCAATGTAATATTATGCGCCGACAACTCCCATGAGCACCTGCATAAACATTCTGACAACATGTTAGAATTGTTTAGAACATTCGCTAACGTCTCAGATAAAATCAGTGATACGGTAACCTGCGGTTAATGAACGAAGCAACAAAGTTGCTGAAGACTGACAAGCGCACAATGTGGCAGCGTATAGCTGGAGTTTCAAACCCTGCTGCTCAGGGAAAAAGGGGCAGAGATGATCAGGGCCGGAGCAGCATTTTAAAATCACTGAGGTCCGTGATGCGCAAAGCGCGCGCCGAAAACTTTTCAACATATTTAAATGAGAGGGTGAATTACACATCACACAAGAGATCTCATCGCATTATCTGTAGCCGCTTTATCCTTCTACAGGGTTGCAGGCGAGCTGGATCCTATCCCAGCTGACTACGGGTGAAAGGCGGGGTTCACCCTGGACAAGTCGCCAGGTCATCACAGGGCTGACACATAGACACAGACAACCATTCACACTCACATTCACACCTACGCTCAATTTAGAGTCACCAGTTAACCTAACCTGCATGTCTTTGGACTGTGGGGGAAACCGGAGCACCCGGAGGAAACCCACGCGGACACGGGGAGAACATGCAAACTCCACACAGAAAGGCCCTCGCCGGCCACGGGGCTCGAACCCGGACCTTCTTGCTGTGAGGCGACAGCGCTAACCACTACACCACCGTGCCGCCCAGATTGGTGAGTTCATAGCAAAATCGAAAATACCATGTACTGCGAAGACTGTAGAAAGTCTGGCAAAGACAGGCACCAGTAATTTTAAACTCGAAACTATAAAGGAGCACGAAAAGTCAAATGCACACATCGGTACTATAACATCAAAAGAGGTGAAGACGGCTGGTCACTACAGGACAGCATTGCTTTCAGTCCCTGGCTGTCATGAAGTCGGCTGAGCTGGAGAGGATGGAGCTGCTGGTTAGAAACGTTCACGCGATTGTAAAGAAGTTGATCCGCCCCAGCTATCAACTTACGGCCTGCTGGAAGCCTCAGGTCACGAACACCATTTTTCATGGACCTTTCAGACTCATCTGATGATGAATGTAATGAGGACATTTAATGTCTCTCTCTACACATGTTCACACACACACACACACACACACACACACACACACACACACACTATTAATAGATAATACATAATAATAATTGATAATACACATAATACTTGCATATCAAAGCATCAAATGTTTTTCAATGATAAATGTTTTGAATTGGACTTTTAATATTAGAATCAGTTCAGTTGTACTGAATGTTATTTTTCATATTATGCGATATTTCATATTGTAAGGGGCTTGAATTTGAGTTCAATAAACAGAATACTCTGTTTATATTTTTGTCTGAACTGGTTGCATGTTTTCATATAGGGAGCGACCTTAACAGCACTGAGTATTGAGTGCTACTGTACAGATACATTATACGCTGCCGTTCATAGTTACATCTAGATCTTCCGCACTTTAACGTATCATGGTAAAGAAAAAAACTGCGATTTCCTGGCAACAAAATTGTGGCTAGTGAAAAGGCTGAATGGCTGGTGACTCGGGAAAACCGCTAGCCACAGTGGCCGGTGAGCAAAAAAGTGAATGTAAAGCCCTGGTGTGTTACCTGTTTTATTGAGCGACTCCTCTGCTGCAGGTACAGGTGACGGTTCGTCCAGGTCTTTAGTCAAGTCCTCCTGCTCCTCCTCCCTCTGACCTCGCTTTGACTTATTGTAGGGGGTAGTGGGCCTTTACACACACACACACACACACACACACACACACACACACTACAGCTTCTGGCTTTTCACCAACACAGGAAAATATGAGATAAATCACATGACTGTGTGTATGTGGGTCAGATTCTCTCTCTCTCTCTCTCTCTCTCTCTCACCCTTTCTTGGTATTCTTCTTCTTGCTCTCCTGAGGGGGCGGAGTCGGGGATGGAGAGGGGGAGCGTTTGCGTTTCTTGGCATTGGCGGGTTTTTTATCTTTCCTCTCGTCCGGAGCGCTCACTTCATCTGTCAGAGTCTTCGCTGAGATCCTTTTCCTCCTCGTGCCTCCTTCACCCACCTCATAGTCTTCCTCATTCATCCACTCGTTATACTGATCCAGATCCAGGATCCACTTCGCATGAACCTACACACACACACACACACACACACACCACACACACACCCGTCAGGACACAGAAGCATTCTATTACAGTTATTTTCAACTGCTTACACACATTTTCAAAGCTGTGTGTCTTTTTCTCAAAACTTTACACACAAATCCAACTATTGCTCACACGAAATGCAAAAAGCGCGCTGTCTCCTGCGAAATGAAACACAGTATTCAGAATATTCTAAACACACCTCAAAAGCAAGCATTTGTCTCATATCGTAAACACGTTTCCCACAGTATCACATACGTGTGTATATCATTTACACACTGTTGCTCTAAATCTAAAGCTTTTGTTTTTATGTTTTTTTTTATATTTTGCCATACAAGAATGAAAATACAGTATTATGCAAATAGAAGTCAACACAAGCAATATTGGAACCAAAAATATTAAATTTTCTGAATAAATCGGTTGCTGTTGTGAATGCAGTATTGTACAGCATATAAGAAAAAAAGAAAACAAAGTACACCAACCACCACATATGGTGATACAGCAACCAAAAAATAGACATGTATGAAAAAGTGTGTGTGTGTGTGTGTGTGTGTGTGTGTGTTGATGGGGAGAGCAAGTTGGGTGTGTATTTAGGCTCAATCTCTCCTCTGGGCTGGGTCTGGCCACAATATTTCATCAACATCGCATGCTATATTTTCTCTTGCCAAACATCGAGGAAAGAATCGTCTTGTGTGGCGTATCCAACCTTGGATAGAAGCAGCATCAATGTCACCACATGCTTCCTCCATTGCCCGGAGAAGTGCAAGGCGGGCATAGGGACGATGATCATACACTTTCCAACGCCATGTTGAGAAGAATTCTTCGATCAGGTTAAGAAATAGTGAATATGGAGGCAGGTTGACAACAGAAAAATGGGGATGGTTGACAAACCAATTCTGGACCAGCTGGGAGCGATGAAAACTGACATTATCCCATATAACCACAAATCTTGCCTGTTCTGGATTCTCTTCCTTTGGAGCAAGAATACCATGAATATTGTCCAGAAATGTTAGGATATGACCAGTGTTATAGGGGCCAAGTGTTGCATGGTGGTGCAGGACACCATTCTGCGTTATGGCGACACACATGGTGACATTTCCTCCACGTTGGCCTGGGACATTGACAATTGCCCTCTGTCCAAAGATGTTTCTCCCCCTCCATCTTGACTTTGTGAGGTTGAATCCCACCTCATCCACATAAATGTATTCATGGAGGATGGGGTGGGCATCCATCTCCAAAATTCTCTGTATTGGACAAAAGAATAGATTAGGATACGCACGATACAATAGTCTGTCTCAGCAGGTGAAAGTCTGATGTACTGGCAGTACTATGTACATACCTCCACATAGTCACCCCGCAGGTTCTTGACTCTGTCACAGTTCCTTTCAAATGGGACCCTGTACAGCTGCTTCATCTATAACTGATTCCTCTGGAGGACCCGATGTATCGTAGATAGACTAACAGCATCAATATTGTTGAATATGGTGATGTCTTCCAAAATATGATTTTGAATCTCACGGATTCTAATGGCATTATTTGCCAAAACCATATTCACAACTGCCGTCTCCTGCTTGTGAAAATATACAACCTCGTCCTCCATGATGCTGTTGTCTTTCCACTCTAGAAAATTCAGAAATACAGTAGTACTGTAAGAGTGCTGTATAAAGTCAAGGTTGTGCTGCCCTGTGATCATTCATACAGTGTAGTGCAGTAAAATGGATGTTTGGAGCTACAATAGTATACATGTATTTTACAGCTATGCAGGAATGGCTATTACATGTACATTACAGTACTGTTGATTGTTGCATACCTGTTCTCATTTCGAAAAGTTCAAATTATGGCCGCCACTGTAAATCGACTCAAGTTGGGCTGGACTCTGAGTCCAGCCTCTCTCATGGTCAACCCATGATTGATCACGTGATCAATCAGAGTAGCCCTAATCTCATCAGAGACTATTCTTCTTGGTTCTTCGTCCCTTCCTCCTTCAACTTGTCCTCATCCTCTTCCTCTTCCTGCTCCCCTTCCAAAGCGTCCTCCACGAACCCGAACTCCTCGTCGTCCTCTGTGCCTTCCTCTGACTCCCCTGGCTCTCTCTGCATTGTTGTTATCCATTGTTCAAGACTGATAACTTGACCTTTACCCTGTTTATAGGCCTATGACAGGCAGTGATTGGTTGGTGTTCATTAAAGCAATTATTGTTTGCACATATGAGGACACAGTCTGAAGCACTGATGAATAAGTGTGGCATTTTGATTGGTTGTGTTTGAAATAGGAACTCAAGTTACTTCCTGTTAGATTTTCATGTGTTAGGTAGAGAATTGTGTGTATTGATTTGCAGAAAGTGAATAGCTAAATTGAAAACTGTGTCAAGGCTGAGAATTAGTTTATGGTTTTGCTGATTTGAGGCGGAGTTGTGAAGTTTGAGTGACAGAGTTTAGGAATAGTGTAATATATAAAGGTTTTGTGTGTAAGCAATTGAAAAAAACTGTAATAAACCGAGAGAGAGAGAGAGAGAGAGAGAGAGAGAGAGAGAGAGAGAGAGAGAGAGGTGTTTCAGAGAGATGATACCTTTCTGGGTTTCTCTGCACTGGGTGGATCTTCTACTACAGCCTCCACTTCACTGGCTGAGATCCATGTATCATAACTGTACAATAACACAAACACACACTGTTACACAGCAGATCTTCACACACTCATCTGTGCATCTGTTAGTAAAAGTGAACTCTTTAAAACTGGTGCCATAAGCCAAGTCTCAAATAATACTAGATTTAAAATAATATACAACCCCAATTCCAAAAATGTTGGGACGCTGTGTAAACTGTAAATAAAAACAGAACATGAAGATCTGCAAATCATGGAAACCCTATATTCCATTGAAAATAACACAAAGACAACACATTAAATGTTGAAACTGAGAAATTTTATTGTTTTTTGAAAAATATTTGCTCATCTTGATTTTGATGTGAGCAAAATGTTTCAGAAAAGTTGGGACACAGGCAACAAAAGACTGAAAAAAGTTGTGTAATGTGAAAAAAATCTAATTAGGTTAATTGGCAAGAGCTCAGTAAGATGATTGGGTATAAAAACCACCAATAACCACTACACCACCGTGGGTGGCATGGTGGTGTAGTGGTTAGCACTGTCACTGTTAGGGTTTATTATTATGTAAGGATAAATAATTACAATAATTACAAGAAGGCAGTAATTTATTAAAATTGTGACAAAATTAAGGATTAATTTCTGTTCAGTTAAAATGACCTTCTGTCTCGGCTGGACATTGTTTGGGAACATTTTGCTTGTTTTGATATGAAATGTGTATTTTTGATCAGAGATATGTCTGTGATTTAAGTTAGTTTTATAATTACAGAATATAATTTAGGATTGTTAAGACTTTATGATTCTAATGGTAAGAACATATTCTTGATATGAGATGTTTTGCTTATGACTGTCTTTGTTTAGGTTTGTTCTTATTTTTTGTTTACTTTCTTATAACATATCTTTGTTGAAAAATTCCGTATGTACTTAAGCAATGACCTTTAAAATCTGTCTGTACCTTGCTATCATGTCATATGATCAGAAATATGTCATTATGTTATGATTTACACACACACTGATGGAGATTATTTGACCTGCCCCAAGATCAAGCTGCTCACTTGCACGCAAGTCAAACACACACACATACATCTGAACACTCCATCAGAACAGTGATGTAATTAAAATGTGACCTGCTCACACACACACACATAGACACAGATATCAAAATGATGTCACTTACTCACACCCTCCCATAGACACACACACATACACACCCCTCTCTCTGAGGTCACATACAAACACACACACACATTCGACAGACACAATAGCCGTTTAGAGAGATTATAATTTGTTATAAAAGGTGTTTGTAATATTTCATCTTTGGCGAGAAAACTGTGAATAAACAGCAGTGAAACCAATCTCTGGTTCTCTGTTTTTTTGTGGTGTTCCGTCCCAGAATTCTGCAGGTGGTACGAGGGCGGGGGTCCTGAGAAGTAAGTTGACCGTTTCCGACTGGGTGAACCCTAACAGTCACCTCACAACAAGAAGGTTCTGGGTTTGAACCCAGCGGCTGATGGCGGCTTTTCTGTGTGGAGTTTGCATGTTTTCCCTATGTCTGTGTGGGTTTCCTCCGGATGCTCCGGTTTCTCCCACAGTCCAAAGACATACAGTTAGGTTAACATGGGACGGCCTTGGGCTGAAGTGCCCAAGAGTGGTGGCGTGCACATACGCAACGGCTTTGCTCTCCTACGACGAACTAAATTTCGTTGTGCAGTAAAATAAAGGCATTCTATTCTATTCTAAAAAGAGGCGGAGTTTCTCAGAAGTAAAGATGGGGCGGGGTTCACTGCTCTGTGAAAGACTGCATGGGCAAACAATGCAACAAATTTGGGGATCACATCATCTATGATCCATAATATCATTAAAATATTCAGGGAATCTGGAGAAATCTCTGGATGCGAGAGACAAGGCTGCAAACTGACATTGGATGCCTGTGATCTTCAGGCCCTCAGGAGACACTGCATTAAAAGCAGACACGTGTCTGTAGTGGAAATCACTGTATGGGCTCAGGAACACTTCAGAAAACCATCGTCTGTGAAAACACTTCATTACTGCATCCAAAAACGCAAGTTAAAACCAGATATAAACAATATCCAGAAACCCCGCCCCCTTCTCTGGGCCCGAGCTCTTTTACGATGGACTGAGGCGAAGTGGAAAACTGTCCCGAGGTCTGACGAATCAAAAGTAGAAATTCTTTTTAGAAATCATGGACCCCACATCCTCCAGGCTAAAGAGGAGAGGGACCATCCGGCTTGTTATCAGTGCAAAGCTCAAAAGCATTCAGCATCTGTGATGGTATGAGGGGGCGTTAGTGCACATGACATGGGGAGCTTGTACATCTGGGAAGGCATCATTAATGCTGAATGATAGAAACACGTTTCAGAGCAATATGCTGCCATCCAGACAAAATCTTTTTCAGGGAAGGCCTTGCTTCTTTCAGCAAGACAACGCCAGACCGCTTTCTGCACGGCTCTTTCAAAACTACAGCAGTTGGTCTCCTCAGTTCCCAAATGTTTACAGAGTGTTGTTAAAAGTAGAGGTGATGCATCACAGTGGTAAACACGCCCGTCCCAACTTTTCTGAAATATGTTGCTGACAGGGCGGCACGGTGGTGTAGTGGTTAGCGCTGTCGCCTCACAGCAAGAAGGTCCGGGTTCGAGCCCCGTGGCCGGCGAGGGCCTTTCTGTGCGGAGTTTGCATGTTCTCCCCGTGTCCGCGTGGGTTTCCTCCGGGTGCTCCGGTTTCCCCCACAGTCCAAAGACATGCAGGTTAGGTTAACTGGTGACTCTAAATTGAGCGTAGGTGTGAATGTGAGTGTGAATGGTTGTCTGTGTCTATGTGTCAGCCCTGTGATGACCTGGCGACTTGTCCAGGGTGAACCCCGCCTTTCGCCCGTAGTCAGCTGGGATAGGCTCCAGCTCGCCTGCGACCCTGTAGAACAGGATAAAGCGGCTACAGATAATGAGATGAGATGTTGCTGACATCAAATTCAAAATGAGCATATATTTTTCAAAAAACAATAAAATTTCTCAATTCCAACATTTAATATGTTGTCTTTGTACTATTTTTAATGAAACGTAGGGCTTCCATGATTTGCAAATCTTCACATTCTGTTTTTATGTTTTACACAGCATCCCACCTTTTTTGGAATTGGGGTTGTAGAACGAGTGCATTAATATAAACCTGCACTATTGTCAGAGCTGCTGTTATAAAGAATTAATCAACACCTTCTGACCAATCAGAGTCCAGAACTCAAGATATAAGGAATATAATCAGCGATGATACCTGTCGGGCCAGTAACCCCAGTGCAGCAGCATCTGTTTATCTCTCTTCATCACAGGGCGGACCCACTCCTCTGGACACACACACACACACACACACACACACACACACACACACACACACACCAGGTTAGTGAACAGTGAGAGGTTAATGAGTGTGTATTGTTGTGTGAGTGATGATGATGATGAGGGTGAGTGATGTGTGACTGTCTCACCCTCCTCCAGACTGGTGGGAATGGGAACCACCACATGAGAACTGGCCTGTTTGTCATCGGTCACTGAGCCCTGAAACACACACACACACACACACACACACACATACATACACACACAGTTACAACACGAATAATACAAATTTATATGATTAACACACACAATTATGGAGTTACCTGGTGTCGTTTAATGATATCCTTCAGTTTTCCCAGAAGTTTGGGTTCAATCTCTGAGCTCAGGTAAATCACAGGCCGAGTCAGGCAGTTATTCTACACACACACACACACACACACACACACACACTGAGGTTTATTAACAGTTGTAAGCAGGTGTTTCAGTGATGAAATGTGGTTGCACATGGTGCTGTAATGATGCGCCAGTTGTTTTTAGTGTTGTCACGGGAACCACTGCAGTCACCACTCAGGTTGATGTGAGATGAACAGGAACTGCAAAGATAAGTAGCTCCTGTTGAGATGTATATGCAGTGTGAATCATCTCACCTGTACCAGAGACTTCTCTATGGTCAAAAACATCTCCACATTACGGTCCATTCTAGAAGGATTCTGGAAATCAAACCTCCTCCTGAAACATACACAGATCGTTAAAACACTCCCACACTCATGCGCACAGAGGGAACAGGAACCATGGGAGAACCCTGTGAGAACTATGTGAGGAACACATAAGGAGCATCTCACCATCCTTGGTCACTCTTGAACTTGTAAGCAGCAGCAAGAATGTGACACAGCGCTCCTCCCGCCTTAAAGTCCACAAAACTCTTCATCTGATAACACACACAGTCACAGTGAGCATGTATACACACACTGGCAGTTTGGTCAGAGGAATGTTTGTGTGTGTGTGTGTGTGTACTGGTAGTTTGATGAGAGGAGGGTGTGTGGTTGTGTCCCAGTAGTTTGGCGAGAGGAGGGTGTGTGTGTGTGTGTGTGTGTGTGTGTACCGGTAGTTTGGTGAGAGAATGGTGGGTGTGTGTGTGTGTGTGTGTGTACCGGTGGTCTGGTGAGAGGAGGGTGTGTGTGTGTGTATTGGTAGTTTGGTGAGAGGATGGTGTGTGTGTGTGTACCGGTAGTTTGGTGAGAAGAGGGTGTGTGTACCGGTAGTTTGGTGAGAGGAGAATGTGTGTGTGTGTGTGTGTGCTCCTCCTTCCTTAAAGTCCACAAAACTCTTCATCTGATAACACACACAGTCACAGTGAGCATGTATACACACACTGGCAGTTTGGTTAGAGGAATGTTTGTGTGTGTGTGTGTGTGTGTGTCCCGGTAGTTTGGTGAGAGGAGGGTGTGTGTGTGTGTGTGTGTGTGTGTGTACCGGTAGTTTGGTGAGAGGAGTGTGTGTGTGTGTGTGTCCGGGTAGTTTGGTGAGAGGAGGGTGTGTGTGTGTGTGTGTGTGTGTGTGTGTGTGTCCCGGTAGTTTGGTGAGAGGAGGGTGTGTGTGTATACCGGTGGTCTGGTGAGAGGAGGGTGTGTGTGTGTATTGGTAGTTTGGTGAGAGGAGGGTGTGTGTGTGTGTGTGTGTGTGCACTGGTAGTTTGGTGAGAGGAGAGTGTGTGTGTGTGTGTATGTGTGTGTCCCGGTAGTTTGGTGAGAGGAGAGTGTGTGTGTGTGTGTGTGTGTCCCGGTAGTTTGGTGAGAGGAGGGTGTGTGTGTGTGTGTGTGTGTGTGTGTCCCGGTAGTTTGGTGAGAGGAGGGTGTGTGTGTGTGTGTGTGTACCGGTAGTTTGGTGAGAGGAGGGTGTGTGTGTACCGGTAGTTTGGTGAGAGAATGGTGTGTGTGTGTGTGTGTGTGTGTGTGTCTACCGGTGGTCTGGTGAGAGGAGGGTGTGTGTGTATTGGTAGTTTGATGAGAGGAGGGTGTGTGTGTGTGTGTATTGGTAGTTTGGTGAGAGGATGGTGTGTGTGTGTATTTGCTGGTAATTTGGTGAGAGAAGGGTGTGTGTGTGTACCGGTAGTTTGGTGAGAAGAGGGTGTGTGTACTGGTAGTTTGGTGAGAGGGTGTGTGTGTGTGTGTGTGTGTGTGTGTGTAGCGGTAGTTTGATGGGAGGAGGGTGTGTGTGTACCAGTAGTTTGGTGAGAGTAGAGTGTGTGTGTGTGTGTGTGTGTGTGTGTGTGTGTGTGTGTGTGTGTGTGTGCTCCTCCCGCCTTAAAGTCCACAAAACTCTTCATCTGATAACACACACAGTCACAGTGAGCATGTATACACACACTGGCAGTTTGGTCAGAGGAATGTTTGTGTGTGCATGTGTGTGGTTGTGTGTACTGGTAGTTTGGTGAGAGGAGGGTGTGTGTGTGTGTGTGTCCTGGTAGTTTGGTGAGAGGAGGGTGTGTGTGTGTGTGTGTGTGTGTGTGTGTGTGTGTGTGTGTGTACCAGTAGTTTGGTGAGAGGAGGGTGTGTGTGTGTGTGTGTGTGTGTGTGTACCGGTAGTTTGGTGAGAGGAGGGTGTGTGTGTGTGTGTGTGTGTGTGTGTACCGGTAGTTTGGTGAGAGGAGTGTGTGTGTGTGTGTGTGTGTGTGTGTGTGTGTGTGTGTCCCGGAAGTTTGGTGAGAGGAGGGTGTGTGTGTGTGTGTGTGTGTGTGTGTGTGTGTGTGTGTACCGGTAGTTTGGTGAGAGGAGGGTGTGTGTGTGTCCCGGTAGTTTGGTGAGAGGAGGGTGTGTGTGTGTGTGTCCCGGTAGTTTGGTGAGAGGAGGGTGTGTGTGTGTGTGTGTGTGTGTGTGTGTGTGTGTGTGTGTACCGGTAGTTTGGTGAGAGGAGTGTGTGTGTGTGTGTGTGTCCCGGTAGTTTGGTGAGAGGAGTGTGTGTGTGTGTGTGTGTGTCCCGGGAGTTTGGTGAGAGGAGGGTGTGTGTGTACCGGTGGTCTGGTGAGAGGAGGGTGTGTGTGTGTATTGGTAGTTTGGTGAGAGGAGGGTGTGTGTGTGTATGTGTGTGACCCGGTAGTTTGGTGAGAGGAGGGTGTGTGTGTGTGTGTGTGTCCCGGTAGTTGGTGAGAGGAGGGTGTGTGTGTGTCCCGGTAGTTTGGTGAGAGGAGGGTGTGTGTGTGTGTACCGGGAGTTTGGTGAGAGAATGGTGTGTGTGTGTGTGTGTGTACCGGTGGTCTGGTGAGAGGAGGGTGTGTGTGTGTGTATTGGTAGTTTGATGAGAGGAGTGTGTGTGTGTGTGTATTGGTAGTTTGGTGAGAGGATGGTGTGTGTGTATTTACTGGTAATTTGGTGAGAGAAGGGTGTGTGTGTGTACCGGTAGTTTGGTGAGAAAAGGGTGTGTGTACCGGTAGTTTGGTGAGAGGGGTGTGTGTGTGTAGCGGTAGTTTGATGAGAGGAGGGTGTGTGTGTGTGTGTGTACCGGTAGTTTGGTGAGAGAATGGTGTGTGTGTGTGTGTGTACCAGTGGTGTGGTGAGAGGAGGATGTGTGTGTGTGTGTGTGTGTACCGGTAGTTTGGTGAGAGAATGGTGTGTGTGTGTGTGTGTACCGGTGGTCTGGTGAGAGGAGGGTGTGTGTGTGTGTATTGGTAGTTTGATGAGAGGAGGGTGTGTGTGTGTATTGGTAGTTTGGTGAGAGGATGGTGTGTGTGTATTTACTGGTAATTTGGTGAGAGAAGGGGGTGTGTGTGTACTGGTAGTTTGGTGAGAGGAGGGTGTGTGTGTACCGGTAGTTTGGTGAGAGGAGAGTGTGTGTGTGTGTGTGTGTGCTCCTCCCGCCTTAAAGTCCACAAAACTCTTCATCTGATAACACACAGTCACAGTGAGCATGTATACACACACTGGCAGTTTGGTCAGAGGAATGTTTGTGTGTGTGTGTGTGTACTGGTAGTTTGATGAGAGGAGGGTGTGTGGGTGTGTGTACTGGTAGTTTGGTGAGAGGAGGGTGTGTGTGTGTGTGTCCCAGTAGTTTGGCGAGAGGAGGGTGTGTGTGTGTGTGTGTGTGTGTGTGTGTGTGTGTGTGTGTGTGTCCCGGTAGTTTGGTGAGAGGAGGGTGTGTGTGTGTGTGTGTGTGTGTACCGGTAGTTTGGTGAAAGGAGTGTGTGTGTGTGTGTCCCGGTAGTTTGGTGAGAAGAGGGTGTGTGTGTGTGTGTGTGTGTGTGTGTACCGGTAGTTTGGTGAGAGGAGTGTGTGTGTGTGTGTGTCCCGGTAGTTTGGTGAGAGGAGGGTGTGTGTGTGTGTGTGTGTGTGTGTGTACCGATAGTTTGGTGAGAGGAGGGTGTGTGTGTGTGTGTGTGTGTGTGTGTGTCCCGGGAGTTTGGTGAAAGGAGGGTGTGTGTGTACTGGTGGTCTGGTGAGAGGAGGGTGTGTGTGTGTATTGGTAGTTTGGTGAGAGGAGGGTGTGTGTCTGTGTATGTGTGTGACCCGGTAGTTTGGTGAGAGGAGGGTGTGTGTGTGTGTGTGTCCCCCGGTAGTTTGGTGAGAGGAGGGTGTGTGTGTGTCCCGGTAGTTTGGTGAGAGGAGGGTGTGTGTGTGTGTGTGTGTGTACCGGGAGTTTGGTGAGAGAATGGTGTGTGTGTGTGTGTGTGTGTACCGGTGGTCTGGTGAGAGGAGGGTGTGTGTGTGTATTGGTAGTTTGATGAGAGGAGGGTGTGTGTGTGTGTATTGGTAGTTTGGTGAGAGGATGGTGTGTGTGTATTTACTGGTAATTTGGTGAGAGAAGGGTGTGTGTGTATACCGGTAGTTTGGTGAGAAGAGGGTGTGTGTGCCGGTAGTTTGGTGAGAGGGGTGTGTGTGTGTGTGTGTGTGTGTGTAGCGGTAGTTTGATGAGAGGAGGGTGTGTGTGTGTACCGGTAGTTTGGTGAGAGAATGGTGTGTGTGTGTGTGTGTGTGTACCGGTGGTCTGGTGAGAGGAGGGTGTGTGTGTGTATTGGTAGTTTGATGAGAGGAGGGTGTGTGTGTGTGTGTGTGTTTGTGTACCGGTAGTTTGGTGAGAGGAGTGTGTGTGTGTGTGTGTCCGTCCCCTGGTAGTTTGGTGAGAGGAGGGTGTGTGTGTGTGTCCCGGGAGTTTGGTGAGAGGAGGGTGTGTGTGTACCGTTGGTCTGGTGAGAGGAGGGTGTGTGTGTGTATTGGTAGTTTGGTGAGAGGAGGGTGTGTGTGTGTATGTGTGTGACCCGGTAGTTTGGTGAGAGGAGGGTGTGTGTGTGTGTATTGGTAGTTTGATGAGAGGAGGGTGTGTGTGTGTGTATTGGTAGTTTGGTGAGAGGATGGTGTGTGTGTATTTACTGGTAATTTGGTGAGAGAAGGGTGTGTGTGTGTGTACCGGTAGTTTGGTGAGAAAAGGGTGTGTGTACCGGTAGTTTGGTGAGAGGGGTGTGTGTGTGTGTGTGTGTGTGTGTGTGTGTGTGTACCGGTAGTTTGGTGAGAGAATGGTGTGTGTGTGTGTGTACCGGTGGTGTGGTGAGAGGATGTGTGTGTGTGTGTGTGTACCGGTAGTTTGGTGAGAGAATGGTGTGTGTGTGTGTGTGTGTGTGTACCGGTGGTCTGGTGAGAGGAGGGGGTGTGTGTGTGTATTGGTAGTTTGATGAGAGGAGGGTGTGTGTGTGTATTGGTAGTTTGGTGAGAGGATGGTGTGTGTGTATTTACTGGTAATTTGGTGAGAGAAGGGTGTGTGTGTGTACTGGTAGTTTGGTGAGAGGAGGGTGTGTGTGTGTGTACCGGGAGTTTGGTGAGAGAATGGTGTGTGTGTGTGGGTGTGTACCGGTGGTCTGGTGAGAGGAGGGGGTGTGTGTGTGTATTGGTAGTTTGATGAGAGGAGGGTGTGTGTGTGTGTATTGGTAGTTTGGTGAGAGGATGGTGTGTGTGTATTTACTGGTAATTTGGTGAGAGAAGGGTGTGTGTGTGTACCGGTAGTTTGGTGAGAAAAGGGTGTGTGTAGCGGTAGTTTGATGAGAGGAGGGTGTGTGTGTGTGTGTGTGTGTACCGGTAGTTTGGTGAGAGAATGGTGTGTGTGTGTGTGTACCGGTGGTGTGGTGAGAGGAGGATGTGTGTGTGTGTGTGTGTACCGGTAGTTTGGTGAGAGAATGGTGTGTGTGTGTGTGTACCGGTGGTCTGGTGAGAGGAGGGTGTGTGTGTGTGTATTGGTAGTTTGATGAGAGGAGGGTGTGTGTGTGTATTGGTAGTTTGGTGAGAGGATGGTGTGTGTGTATTTACTGGTAATTTGGTGAGAGAAGGGTGTGTGTGTGTACTGGTAGTTTGGTGAGAGGAGGGTGTGTGTGTACCGGTAGTTTGGTGAGAGGAGAGTGTGTGTGTGTGTGTGTGCTCCTCCCGCCTTAAAGTCCACAAAACTCTTCATCTGATAACACACAGTCACAGTGAGCATGTATACACACACTGGCAGTTTGGTCAGAGGAATGTTTGTGTGTGTGTGTGTGTACTGGTAGTTTGATGAGAGGAGGGTGTGTGGGTGTGTGTACTGGTAGTTTGGTGAGAGGAGGGTGTGTGTGTGTGTGTGTCCCAGTAGTTTGGCGAGAGGAGGGTGTGTGTGTGTGTGTCCCGGTAGTTT
>NC_083572.1:116062766-116095266 GCF_027579695.1 Neoarius graeffei | reverse complement strand
TGTGTGTGTGCACTGGTAGTTTGGTGAGAGGTGTGTGTGTGTGTGTATACCAGTAGTTTTGTGAGAGGAGGGTGTGTGTGTACCGGTAGTTTGGTGAGAGGTGTGTGTGTATGTGTACCAGTAGTTTTGTGAGAGGAGGGTGTGTGTGTGTGTTACGTGGATTTGTTATGTTTGTCAATGCCTTGTAATGCTTTTGCCATTGGCTTGTGCTGCGCTCTTATTGTTTCCAGGTGGCCTATCCTGACTTTTCATGATCGGCTTTCCTATTGGTCTGCTGCAGCCAAGCCCCTATTTAAGGCCGCCCTTGTCAAGATGGCGGGGGGCTCTCTCTCTCTGGTCGTTCGTTTGGGCAGACGCCGGCACACACGTTTCGCACCTTTTCTAATATTGTTTATCGTGTTAATTATTGCTTTAGTGTTGTTAGTTCTATTTTTGTTAGTCTTGTTACTTTGTATTTTTCGTTCCGTCCCAGGTGACTACTTTCCTCACGTTATTAGATCAGTTAGTGAGAGCAGGTAAGGTAGTGGACCGGAAGACCACATTTTTCTTTGCATCACGGCGCCTGTGCGGTGATGACTCGCGAGCGAGGGTATACTCTAAAATCTAGTCAGATAAATTGAGGTTTTCTTTTACTTTTTCCTGTATGCTCTGTTAGTCACCTGGTCCTTTTTCTTTAGGGGTTTTTGCTTCTTGTTAATGTGGAGCCATCTTTGAAGTAAAACAAAAGCTTTTTCCCCCTAAAGCGTGTCTTTGGTATTTGTTGTAGTGTCCATATTATTTCTTTCAAGGTGGACATTGTAACAAAAGGGTGGCTCGTCCGGGAGCGTTCCACTAGGTTTTTTTTGGGGGGGGGGTTTGAATAGTCAAAATCTTATTCATAATTAATTTAGCAACATTCGTTTGGTGCGTTTTTTTTTTGTGTGTGCCGAGGTCTGCTCTGGCGTTATTTTTTTTTTTGTCGCTTGTGCGCTTAGATGAATTTTTTTGTCTGTTGCCTCCTTTTCTCTTTTTCGTCGTGATGTTTAGTTTGGAGGATTTTGTTGTCTCTCCAAATTTAGACGCCTTATTTGGCGCCACACGCAACCAGCTTATTTTGGTTGCGGGGCATTATAAAATTGATGTCAGTGGTTGTTCGTTGAAAGCAGATTTGCTTCAATTGGTGAGTGAGTCGTTGCTCGCTTGTGGAGTTTTGGAGGATGATTCAGGGGCCGCTAAGCCTCCTTTTTCTGAATCCCCTGTAAAACCTGCTTTGTCCACTACTCCGTCTAAAGCTGAACTTGAGCTCCGTTGTTTGGAGTTAAGAGAGAAGGAGTTAGAGTGGGAACGTGAGAGGTCCCAGCTCGAAGCAGACCGCCTTCTTGTTCGAGAACGGGAGAAGAGAGAGCATGAACTTAAAATGAAGGAAATAGAATTTAATCAGTCCCTCCGTGTAAAAGAGCTAGAAATGAGAGCTCTCGAATCGGGTATGAATGTTCCTTCTGACCGCTTTGATGTTACTCGAAACATCAGACTTGTTCCCCCCTTCAATGAAGAAGAGGTGGACAAGTTTTTTGCGCACTTTGAACGAGTGGCGACGGTGATGAAGTGGCCGCGTACGGTATGGCCTATTACTTTGCAGAGTATCTTTAAAGGAAAGGCTCAACAGGCGTATTCTGCGCTTTCACTTGAAGATGCTGCTGATTATGATAAGGTGAAATCGGCAGTGTTGCGTGTATATTCACTTGTGCCTGAGGCATATCGACACAAATTTCGCTCTTATCAAAAACTAGATGCGCTTTCTTATGTTGAGTTCCTTAGAGAAAAAGAAATTCTGTTTGATCGTTGGCTTAGCTCGCAGGATGTTAAAACTTTTGAAGGTCTCCGTGACTTAATCCTTATCGAGGATTTCAAAAACTGTCTACCTAAGTGTGTTGCAACTCACTTGGGTGAACAGAAAGTTCTGAAGCCCGCCGATGCTGCTGTTAAAGCAGACGAGTATACGTTGGCCCATAAAGATGCGAGCGCCTTTTCTGCTAATCCACCGTACGTGTCCACTAAAAACAAACTAAAAGATGCCGTAGCCGATACTGTTCAATCTGTTGCTGGTAGTACTGATGGTCGTAGAGTGACTTGTGTGAGAAATCACTTTTGCGGATATTGTAAAAAGCCAGGGCACATAGTTGCTAACTGCTTTAAATTGAAGCGCGTCAATAATCCTCCAACTTCTAAAGCTGGGGTTAATTGCATCTCTTCGCTTCCTCCGACGTCTCGGAAAGACGAGAGTAGTAGTCAGGTTTTCGCTCCGTTTATTACGGAGGCGGTTGTCTCTTTGCCGGGTGCGCAGGGGCTGCACGTACCTGTGAAAGTTTTACGAGATACCGCTGCCTCTCAGAGTTTTGTTTTGGAGAGCGTTTTGAATTTTGATAACAGGTCTTACACTGGTGAAAATGTCCTTGTACAAGGTTTTGAAATGGGTTTTTCTTCTGTTCCCCTTCATAGGGTTTTGCTCATTTCCAATTTAATTTCCGGTGAGTTTAAAATGGGGGTGCGCCCTTCTCTCCCTGTTAATGATGTGCATGTTTTGCTTGGTAATGACATTATGGGAGGAATTGTTTTTCCTAGACCTGTCGTAACAAACTTTGTTGAAGCTGAAAGTCCTGACCAGTTATGCATGGATTACCCTGAGGTTTTCCATGCCAATGTTGTTACGCGTGCTTTGGCTAAAAAGGCCGAGACCTCTGTGAAAGCAGGTAGGGACGAAATAATTGAGCTCTCTGACACATTTATTGCTCGTCCTTTGTCTGGTGGTAGGGATGAATTGAAAAAGACGCCTCCACTTTCGATGCTTCCTAGTCTTTCGCATTCCTCTCTGAGCCGTGAACAACTTATTCTTCACCAGAAGAATGATCACTCCTTCTCGCCTTTATTTTTTGAAGCCGTGTCCGAAAAAGACATTGAGTTTATGCCCCAGGGCTATTTTTTGCGAGATGGAGTTCTGATGCGTAAATGGAGACCACTAATGGCTTCAGTTAAAGATGACTGGCGTGTTTTGATGCAGATAGTTGTGCCTACACCATTTCGTAACGAAGTGTTACGTTTAGCCCATGATAACCATTTTTCAGGCCATTTAGGCATTAACAAGACTGCTGATAGAATTTTGCGCCATTTTTTTTGGCCTGGTCTTAAGCGTGATGTGGCAGCTTTTTGTAGAACATGTCACGTCTGTCAAGTCACGGGTAAGCCTAATCAAATGATACCACCTACTCCGTTACAGCCTATTCCTGTCATGTCTGAGCCATTTGAACATGTCGTGGTGGATTGTGTGGGAGAGTTGCCTCGAACAAAGACCGGCAAAGTTTATCTCCTGACAATCATGTGCACCCTAACTCATTTTCCTGAGGCCATACCATTGGGGAAAATATCTGCGTCCACCATCATTAAAGCGCTAGTGATGTTTTTCTCCCTTTTTGGTCTACCTAAGATCGTACAGACCGACCAGGGTTCCAATTTTACGTCACACATGTTTAGACAGGCCATGACACAACTCGGCATTCAGCACATTACATCCAGTGCGTATCACCCTCAGACTCAAGGGTTACTTGAACGTTTCCATCAAACGTTAAAATCTATGTTGAGGGCATTCTGCCTAGAGTTCTGCCTAGAGAATGTGGTGAGGATGGTGTGGAACATCCAGTTTGTTTTTTTTCGCGCAAGTTTAACTGCCACCAACGCGCGTATTCCACTATTGAGAAGGAGGCGCTTGCGCTCGTGTTAGCTCTTCAGCATTTTGAGGTCTATGTTGGCGGTGCAGTACAACCAGTTGTGGTTTACACTGACCATAACCCGCTAACATTTTTGGACCGAATGCGCAATCATAACCAACGGCTAATGCGCTGGTGCCTCGCGCTCCAAGGGTTTAATATCACCATTAGACATATTCGTGGGCGCGATAATGTTGTGGCAGATGCACTGTCTCGTGCATAAGTGTTTAGTATTTGCGCTTTGTACACTCTTTGACTGTTTTTTTTTACACTTGTTTTAATGCAAATAAACTGTGGAATTGTATTTTTTTTTTTTTCCAGTTTAACTGTGGTAAAGTTGGGCTGGATATTGGTATGGTTTTCTTTTCATTTATTCTCTGTATTTGATTATATGTCTTGTTTATTTGTTATTGATGTTATGGGGGTTTGATTTATCTCCCCAGTTTATTTCTTTATGGGTGGGGGTGTTACGTGGATTTGTTATGTTTGTCAATGCCTTGTAATGCTTTTGCCATTGGCTTGTGCTGCGCTCTTATTGTTTCCAGGTGGCCTATCCTGACTTTTCATGATCGGCTTTCCTATTGGTCTGCTGCAGCCAAGCCCCTATTTAAGGCCGCCCTTGTCAAGATGGCGGGGGGCTCTCTCTCTCTGGTCGTTCGTTTGGGCAGACGCCGGCACACACGTTTCGCACCTTTTCTAATATTGTTTATCGTGTTAATTATTGCTTTAGTGTTGTTAGTTCTATTTTTGTTAGTCTTGTTACTTTGTATTTTTCGTTCCGTCCCAGGTGACTACTTTCCTCACGTTATTAGATCAGTTAGTGAGAGCAGGTAAGGTAGTGGACCGGAAGACCACATTTTTCTTTGCATCACGGCGCCTGTGCGGTGATGACTCGCGAGCGAGGGTATACTCTAAAATCTAGTCAGATAAATTGAGGTTTTCTTTTACTTTTTCCTGTATGCTCTGTTGTTAGTCACCTGGTCCTTTTTCTTTAGGGGTTTTTGCTTCTTGTTAATGTGGAGCCATCTTTGAAGTAAAACAAAAGCTTTTTCCCCCTAAAGCGTGTCTTTGGTATTTGTTGTAGTGTCCATATTATTTCTTTCAAGGTGGACATTGTAACAGTGTGTACTGGTAGTTTCATGAGAGAATGGTGTGTGTGTGTGTACCGTGGTTTGGTGAGAGGAGGACGTGTGTGTGTGTGTGTGTGTATGTACCAGTAGTTTGATGAGAGGGGTGTGTGTGTGTACCAGTAGTTTGGTGAGAGGTGTGTGTGTTTCTGTGTGTGTACTGGTAATTTGATGAGATGAGGGTGTGTGTGGGTGTACTGGTAGTTTGGGGAGAGGAGGGTGTGTGTGTACTGGTAGTTTGGTGAGAGGAGGGTGTGTGTGTGTGTACCAGTAGTATGGTGAGAGGAGTGTGTGTGTGTGTGTGTGTGTGTGTGTGTGTGTGTGTGTACCAGTAGTATGGTGAGAGGAGGGTGTGTGTGTGTACCAGTAGTATGGTGAGAGGAGGGTGTGTGTGTGTGTACTGGTAGTTTGGTGAGAGGAGGGGGTGTGTGTGTACTGGTAGTTTGGTGAGAGGAGGGGGTGTGTGTGTACTGGTAGTTTGGTGAGAGGAGGGTGTGTGTGTGTGTACCAGTAGTATGGTGAGAGGAGTGTGTGTGTGTGTGTGTGTGTGTGTGTGTGTGTGTGTGTGTGTGTACCAGTAGTATGGTGAGAGGAGGGTGTGTGTGTGTACCAGTAGTATGGTGAGAGGAGGGTGTGTGTGTGTGTGTGTGTGTGTGTGTGTGTGTGTGTGTGTGTGTGTGTACCAGTAGTATGGTGAGAGGAGGGTGTGTGTGTGTGTGTGTGTACCAGTAGTATGGTGAGAGGAGGGTGTGTGTGTGTGTGTGTGTGTGTGTGTGTACCAGTAGTATGGTGAGAGGAGTGTGTGTGTGTGTGTGTGTGTGTGTGTGTGTGTGTGTGTGTGTGTACCAGTAGTATGGTGAGAGGAGGGTGTGTGTGTGTGTGTGTGTGTGTGTGTGTGTGTACCAGTAGTATGGTGAGAGGAGTGTGTGTGTGTGTGTGTGTGTGTACCGGTAGTTTGGTGAGAGGGGGGTTGCTGACGTGTCGACCGAAAACTTCTTCCTGAAACTGTAGCAGCTGAACCACCAAACTGGACAAAGATTTATTCGTGGGAGGCTCCGCCTGGATATACTACACACACACACACACACACACACACACACACACACACACACATTAGTCTACTCATCAGGAGATTATACATGATATCATTACACTGTTTATTAAACCGCAGTAACAGCAAATTCTGATATTTTACTCCAGCGTTATGATGTCACTAACAGGAACACCATATTAAAGTGATTATACACGTTTTTGTTGTTTGTGATGAATTACATCATTAGCACTTTTTATCAGTAGCTGAATTTCCTGCTGTTTTGCCCCCTAGTGGAAGAACTTTTTTCCAAACTTTCAGTTCAGTTTGGCGGCACCTGAAGCCACCTGCATCTTTTCACACTGCTGTTCATGCTGCATCCCAGGGCGGGGTGTTTGCCCTCTTCTACATACATGATCACAGACGCCCATGATTAACTCGTGTCCCTGTAATTGACAGGGGAGAGACAGGATGCCCCTCCCACTCAGAGAACATGGACTTTGACAGGTGAACACCTTTCTGTTGTTGCACTCAGGAGTTTACTTCATCACAACTGAAAGCGAAGAGATTTACTCAGTGATATTTCTCAGAGGAAAAACATTCTTTTCACTCCTTACATTTTTATTTAAACCTTTTCAGTACTCGTTACAAATCTCAGCGGTTTCCTCTCATCCAGCCAATGATGGTATTCTACACATTGATAGAATGGGTGCCAATTTATTTACATTTTATTAATTACATTACAGTTTAAAGTTATATTTACATTTTATTCAGTTCAACGAATAGAATCACATTCATCAATAGAGAAAAAAAATCATCATTCTTCTTAATTTCATTTGCCAAAAATTTTGTTTTTATTTTTTAATACTTGAGTAGATTTAAAAGTCACAACTTTTTGACTTTCAGTTTTAATGAATTAGGAGTTTTCAGTGTATCTACACTTTCACTGAGGGATCATTTCTCAGAGCTTCTTCCACTCTTTCAGCTACAATCAGCAACATTACAGTCAAATTAAAGATAATTCACAGAGAAAATCAAAAACTGTCATCACCACCACATACACGCTCACTGTGCAGCGCTACACACTCTTGTGTGTGTGTGTGTGTGTGTTCTGTGTGTAGGTTAAAGCGATATACAGAATGAATTTTTCTGAACTGACTCACTGAGGGTTTGTTCTTCCAACTCTTTCACAGTGAATATGGTTGATTACGAAATAAACGGACGATATTTTTAATCCAATCTTATAAAGCTCCATAGTGACAGCTTCACTGTACAGAACATCTTACGCAGGCTTTCACATAAAAGGAAAGTTTTAAAAGTATTAATAATTGTGGACACAAAAACATGGACACCTCCATGAAAGTGTTTTGTTCGCAACATGCTAACCAGCTAACGTTAGTGGTGTTGAATTTATGATGAATTTGTTTCCTGAAAGCAGTGAACTGTTCACTCTTGTATAGATTTAACCAACTAATGTGTCCACGTTGACTGATTTACAGTAAATATGACTTTAATGAAGTGAGGATTTAGTTGGTGTTGACGGTGTGAGTGGTGTGTGTTGACATGACCCTTAACTACACGAGTAACCCCGAAGGAACCCTGATTTCTAGAAGTGTACAAACTATATACAATACACACCGTGACTGAATGCTGAAATCTGATTGGTCAGAAGGTGAGCACAGGTAGTTCTGGTGAGAGAGAGCGACTGTGAGGGAACGGCAATTTATCACAGCCATAACATAAGTGAGAACAGGAAGTTACTTGTCTCTCAGATGTTCCACAACATTACATCTAACTACAGATTTAACTATAGATGAGGTTGTGGAATTCGTGATGTCTGTACAGAACCACGCACAAGTTTTCACCCTGTGAACTTTTCCACACTGTGTTGTGTTACAGCGTAACTGAAATGGACAACTGGGATTATTATAAACTTTTCATGTTGTGATGGTTTGAGTACGCAGACACCCCATTACTGTGAAACCCCTAAATTAGTTCTGGTTCAGTTTACATCAGAAGTCCAATCATGAGTTGAATGGAGTTGACGTGTGAGTAACTAAAGTGTCATGTGACCTCAGTATAAATCCACCTGTTCCCGAAGGACCCAGTGTGTGTTAGAGAACCGAAACACACAGCATCATGAAGACCAAAGAGTGATCAACACAAGTCCAGGACAAATTTCTGGAAAAGCATCAGTCAGCGTTTGGTCTTATGTGAGATATATATTATATATAATGCAGTTCTGTAATCAGCCGATCCCTCGACAGCAGCACGATGCATCAAATCCCACAGATACAAATCAGGAGCTTCAGTTAATGTTCACAATGTTCAAACATCAGAACGGGAAACACTGTGATCTCACAGTGTGACTTTCTCTCACTGTGGTCTGGGTGTTGGTTTGATCCAGATGGACTGGTTTGAGTATTTCAGAAGCTGCTGATCTCCTGGGGTTTTCACACACAACAGTCTCTAGAGTTTACACAGAATGGTGCAGAAAACAAAAAACACTGAGTGAGTGAGCGACAGTTCTGTGGGTGGAAACAAACGCCTTGTTGATAAGAGAGGGTCAGAGGGAAATGGACAGATTGGTTCAAGCTTTTTTGCCAGGAAGGATATAGTAACTCATATAATCACTCTTTACAACCGTGGTGAGCAGGAAAGCATCTCAGCATGAAACAGCAGAAGAACACATTGGGTTCCACTCCTGCAGCCAAGAACAGGGGGCTTAGAACCAACAACACGTTCCTATTAAAGTGGCCAGTGAGTATGTATATATTAAAAAGGGCTGCAATGTGACATTAAATTTGTTATTCAAGCATTTTAAATAATATGGCACGACTCAGAGTGTTATTCTGAGCATTATGCTACTGTCAGCGTGTTTCACATAGGAGTCGTATCGTATCTTTGTGTAGCTTCATGATAAAATCTCAGTTCCTGGCTATTAGAGTTATTATTTAGTTATTATAATATAATTTACATGTAATAGCTTTATAATGCTACTCATTTGCCTAATATTTAATATATCTTCTAGAGTATGGTGATTTCTTTTGCAAAAGTTTTCACCCCCTGCTAATTTAACCTGCACAAAATATCAATGAATAAAAACAGAACTCTTGTGAATTTCATAGTTTTTCTCTGTTAGTGTGTCAGGCAGGGAGGGAGGGAGGGATGGAGGGAGGGTAGGTCATGGTTAAGGATGATGATGATGGTGAAAGGGGAGGGGCGGACTGGACTGGACACAAAAAAAATCTTTCTTTTTTTTTTTAGAGAAGTGTTGAAGCTGATTAATAAATGAATGCGATATAATATGAATCAAACCGGATGCACATCTGGATGGATGCGTGTGCGTGTGTGTGCCGCACTAAACCACGTTTAGTTTTTTTCCTCCCTGATAAAAGAAAACCGCGCCGTGTTCCTTCATCTCATCTCCTGAACTGTCTGATATTTTGATCTGCACGCAGGTGATGTGTTTAAATCCAGATTTAAACCACTTTATCTGAATAAAACGCTTTATTTTGCTGAGGCTAGTCCTGCATCTCCTATTGTCTGACTGCGGTTAGAGGATTTAAACAGCTGGATTTGTGTCTCTGTCTCTCCTCATCACCACTCCATCTCCTCCAAACACCACCTACAGCTGCGTTTCACATGCAAATAAACCGCTCAGTACCTTTTTATAATTCTTCCCGAGCCACACGCGGACATTGTCGAACTGAGACACGGTATCAGAGGCTTCGAAATATTTCACATTCGGCCCGCCGTCTTTCTTCCGCACCGCCATCTTTGTCTCCAGCCAGACGTGTGAGGCGGAGCGCCCTCTGCTGCACAGCTGCGGGATTTCCTTCAGCTCGAACGAGAAACGGCGACCATTTTGGCTCAAATTTGGATCGTGACGTTCCGTTCTCCCTGGCGGTGTTTGAGCCAACATGGCGGAACAAGCAGCAGCCCTGAGCCCAGAATCCCATCCCCCGCTCTAATAAAAATATAATTTTATATAACTATATCTATATTTACACAAATAATGCGTCATACTTTTATAAACTATTTTATTTTGATAAACTACAGTAACTCCTGGTGCACATTACTCTCTCCAGTCCTCTTTGGATTTCTGCTTTAGAATTATTTATACATGTTTATATGGGTTATCACGGGTTAACATCATACATGAGGAAAAATAAAAAAGTGGTGAAATTTATATTTTAGAGACGGAAACAGCGTCAGTCTAGAACTTTCAGGACAAACTTGCAGCATATCACCACAAGAGGGCGCCGCTGCACTGAATATTATCTTTCATCTGACTTTTACAGAGGTGCTTGAAAGTTTGTGAATCCTTCAGAATTTTCAAGTCAAGTCAAGTTTATTTGTATAGCGCTTTTAACAATAAACATTGTCACAAAGCAGCTTTACAGACTTTGAACAACTTTCTCTGTTTCTAGCGACTTTCTCTTCACGCATAACATCCCAGATGATATAACGAGACCACCGGGCTCTCCATGGATTGTTGTCAGGTCTAGGAGGCGGCGCAGACGGAGGAGGCAGAGGAAGCAGAAGTGGGGCCGCAGGTCCGGTGCAATGCTAAGGCTAAGAAAACAACCACACAAGCCACCTCTACCGAGCCTGTATCTCTCCAATGCTAGATCCCTGGTACATAAAACGGATGACCTGGAATTACAACTCGCTGGAAATCGCTATGTTCGGGACTGTTGTGTTTTAATTATCACAGAAACCTGGCTTCATCCGGAAATACCCGATGCTAGCTTGCAGCTAGCAGGCCGCACTCTGCTCAGCTGGGATAGAAATGAGAACTCCGGTAAGAGCAGAGGAGGGGGGCTCTGTATTTACGTGCATGACAATTGGTGTAACACTGGAACAATTATAGATAAACACTGTTCCCCAGACCTCAAGTACATGTCTATAAGATGCCGGCCTTTTTTTCTACTGAGAGAGCTAACTGTAGTGATTGTCACAGCTGTGTACATTCCACCTGACGCCAGTGTAAACACAGCGCTCTCTCTCCTGCTGAACACCATTAACAAACAGCAGCGGGCCCACCCTGACGGTGTTCACATAATAGCAGGAGACTTTAATAAGGCCAACTTGAAGACTGTACTGCCAAAGTTTTACCAACATGTTAAGTGTTCTACTAGAGGGGAGAACACTCTGGATCATGTTTACTCCAACATCAAGCATGCGTACAGAGCCATACCCCTCCCCCACCTCGGCCAGTCAGACCATCTTTCCCTCCTGCTCTCCCCAGCCTACACCCCCCTCAGACGCAGAGCCACGCCCACCACAAGGACTATCACAACCTGGCCTGACAATGCACTCTCCAAACTACAGGACTGCTTTAAACAGACAGATTGGGACTTATTTGAACACCAGAAGCTGGAGACATTCACAGGAACGGTGCTGGACTATATCAAGTTCTGCATCGGGAATGTGACGGTGGATAAAAACATCCGGGTCTTCCCAAACCAGAAACCCTGGATGACCAGCCAGGTCCACTCACTCCTCAAGGCTCGCGATGCTGCCTTCAAGTCAGGTGATAGAGCTCTATACAGAGCTGCTCGAGCTGATCTGAAAAGAGGAATAATTAAAGCCAAGGTGGACCACAGGCTGCGCGTAGAATCCCACCTGTCCAGCAACAACACACGGGAGGTGTGGCAGGGCATTCAGGACATCACAAACTTCAGAGACTGTGATGCGCCAACAGGAGACTGGAGTGCGCCGCTAGCAGAGGAGCTAAATCGCTTCTTTGCTCGCTTTGAAACATCTCAGCAGCACTCATCTGCTCCTGGCCTGCCCCCACCACCACACAGTTCCTACACCACTCCTTTCACTGTACAGGAGCACGATGTCAGACGGGTGCTCCTGGCAGTAAACCCCAAGAAAGCTGCCAGCCCAGATGGTGTACCTGGTAAGGTGCTCAGAGCGTGCGCCCACCAGCTCGCCCCTACCTTCACCAGGATTTTTAACCTCTCCCTGGCTCAGGCAGTCATCCCACCCTGCCTAAAATCTGCAACAATAATCCCAGTGCCGAAGAAGTCTCCCGTCACCAGCCTGAATGATTACCGTCCTGTGGCCCTCACCCCGGTAATCATGAAGTGCTTCGAGAGACTAGTTCTTCAGCACATCAAGGACCACTCCCAGACATCGACCCCTACCAGTTCGCATATCGCACAAACAGATCCACAGAGGACGCCATCGCTGTAGCTCTCCACTCTGTGCTAAACCACCTGGAGCAGCAGCAGAGGTACGTCCGCATACTTTTTGTGGATTACAGTTCAGCTTTTAATACAATAATCCCAGACATCCTTATTAGAAAACTGGACACTCTCGGCCTTCCTCCCCACATGTGCCTGGTTAAAGGACTTTCTTACTAACCGGCCCCAGACTGTGAGACTTGGCCCCCACTTCTCCTCCACCCGCACATTGAGCACCGGCTCTCCATAGGGCTGTGTGCTGAGCCCCCTCCTGTACTGCCTCTACACCCACGACTGTAGTTCGATCCACAACAACAACCTCGTCATCAAGTTTGCTGATGACACCACAGTGGCCAGACTCATCTCAAAGGGAGACGAGGCAGCCTACAGAGAGGAGGTCCTGAAGTTGGCAGCCTGGTGTTCAGAAAATAACCTTGCTCTGAACACCAAGAAAACCAAAGAGCTCATTGTCGACTTCAGGAAGCACAGCACCGACCTAGCCCCCCTCTACATCAACAATGTGTATGTGGAGAGGGTCCACACCTTCCGGTTTCTCGGTGTCCTCATCTCTGCCGACATTTCCTGGTCAGTAAACATCACAGCAGTTATTAAGAAGGCTCAGCAGCAGCTACACTTCCTGAGAGTCCTCAGGAAGTACAACCTAAACTCCAACCTGCTGCTGACCTTCTACCGTTCATCCATCGAGAGCCTGCTGACATACTGTATTACAGTATGGTATGGCAGCTGCACTGCTGTAGACAGGGAGAGGCTCCAGAGGGTAGTTAAGGCAGCACAGAAGATCATTGGCTGTCCTCTCCCCTCCCTGATGAACATTTACACCTCCCGCTGCCTTAGCAGAGCTAAAAACATTATCAAGGACCGCTCCCACCCTTGCTTTGATCTGTTCGACCTGTTGCCCTCAGGGAGGCGCTACAGGTTCATCAGGACAAAGACAAACAGATTCAAAAACAGCTTCTTTCCAAAAGCCATAACCGCCCTGAACTTGGATATGCTCTGACTTTATAGTCTATTTATTTTACTATGTGACTCTCCTCGTGCAATAATTTATAATGTGCAGTACTTTATAAGGTGACTCTCTCTGTGCAATACTTTTATAATGTGCAATACCTCACTCCATAATGTGAAACACAACACATTCACCTCACCTCAGGACTGTGCACCTTACACATAACACATACACCTCAGGACTGTGCACCTTACATACAGCACACACACCTCAGGACTGTGCACCTACCTTACCTTGCAATACTTCATAAATGTGTAATATTTTATTTTATAATGTGAATCTCTCGTGCAATAATTTATAATGTGACTCTCTCTGTGCAATAATTTATAATGTGCAATGAGCAATACCTCACTCCATAATGTGTAACACAACACATACACCTCAGGACTGTGCACCTTAACCCCCTTACACACTCCCCCCTTTTTTTCTTCTCCCCCCTTCCTCTCTCTCTCTCACTCTACACGCTGTTTTGCACTGTTATTGGAGATGCTTTAATCTCATTGTGTATAGTGACAATAAAGGCACTCTATTCTATTCTATTCTATTCTATTCTATTCTATTCTATTAAAACATGAGATAATTTTATCCCTAATCTATCCTCAATGAGCACGCCTGTGGCGATGGTGGCAAGGAAAAACTCCCTCAGACGACATGAGGAAGAAACCTCGAGAGGAACCAGACTCAAAAGGGAACCCATCCTCATTTGGGCAACAACAGACAACATGGCTTCTGAAATTACTTTTTTAACATCAAGAAAAAGAATAAATTGTATTGTAATTTACATCTGATAAAACATCAACGTAAAACCTTATATACAAACACACTATAAAAACTAAACAATGTAAATAGCTCCTTCGATAGCTGCGATTTCAATATCACAGTTCTTATAATCAAACACGACACGGCGCTTCACCGGCGATCTTCGAAGGCAAACCAAGGCTGACCGAAGCAACGCAAAGGATGTCCTTGCTCGAATCCAGGAGATTGTTTGCGAATACAGTTCTCCTTTCTTGACGGCTATCAGCTCAGCCAATCTACTATGATATCTTTGGCATTCCTTCCCCATTCCTCCAGTAGTGGTAAATACAAGCGGCATAAATGAACCATGCTCAACATCCAGCACTCTCCTTGAGTATAAACGCTTCTTGTCGTTTTCATGGATACTGTAGATCTGCTGTGGCTCCTGGTCCCGGTAAGACTCTGCATTAGGGTGACACACCCTCACATCAAAGAATGCCGAGCTCTGGGGTTCCCAGAAGCCACACGCCCGAATGTCCAATCTTGCATCTTGTGCTCTATTGGACCCCCTACTGAGCTGTTCCTCAGAGATGTCTTGGAGAACTGGTTCGACCTCTACATCGCTACACACCATACTCAAAAGATCAGCCTCCAGATCTCTCAACTCGTTATGATGTTGGATGACAAAGCCCCCTCGTTTGCAAATCATTGCATGGTCTACTGTGAAGTTTTCTCCACACACACAGACTGATGGGATGTCATCAAATGGCCAATCATGCCGTAACTTAACAGCATCACGAAACTCTCTCTTGCTGAGGTTGAAGCCCTGTTCTTGAAGGGGAAGAACTGTCAGCCATACTGAGGAGCCTTTTTCTTGCGCTAGTTCTAGTGCTCACTGACTCTTCTGTGGAACAATTTGTTTTAAATTCTCTGCAATCTCTGTAAGTTCCTTATCATTTTCACATTTGACAGCCTGGTGTACTAACTTGATGAGGGATTCATTGGGTAACTGATGAATCTGAGCCACGATATGTTCAACAAGAGGGGATGTCACCTGAATAGACGAGGCATATTAGCGTGCCGCTTCATGGCATGGATTACTCATGCCAAGGCCGCCTAGGCACACTGGCAATGCCAGGACGTCTCTATCCAGTTGGCTACACTTGCACTCTATGATTGCTGGTAAAAAAAACCTGAGCGATAGCCTTTTCAAGTGGTTCTAGAAGATCATGGATATCAGAGAGAGTTCTCAGAAAATAAGTCCAACAATGTTTTAAACCAAACATATAGGCAGCATAGCTGGCCTGCGGTTGAGCCTGTGCAAACTCAGCAAGCTGAACCACTTCGCTGAGCCAGCTTGCTACTTTCTCATTGACATAGTCCTCCAGATAGTTTCTTGATCCAATCACGGCCCCAAGATGCTTCTGCCCCTCTACTGTCACATTGATAACTGTATCTTTGAAAACTTCTCTAACAAGTGACTCCTTTTCTGGCTTTGCAATAATCCAGCACTTTTTTGTGTTTGGAAAATAACCGAGGTCTGGACCGAGTGCATTGAGAGCATCCCACCATTGCTTAACTTCTAAAATAGTGCCCGCTCCACTAGCATCATCTGCAAACCAGCATTGCTTTGCATCTGACATGGCCTGTAGACTAGTAATCAAGGGCTGGATACTAAGAGCATATAGTCCCATAGCAAGAGGGTCACCTTGAGTTGTTCCTTCAGCAGATATGATCTCTTTACCACCGGTAATAAATAACCAGGCGGGATGTCTGTAGGTGTTTATGGCATACACTGCAATGATAGGACAGAGAACGCAAATATTATGTAAAGCTGCTGCCCAATTAAGGGCATTAAATGCATTAGACACATCTATTAATAAAACCACATCGGTATCATCTGCTTTGAAGATCCTATGCATAGCATGTATTGCAGCCTCGCTCCCTGATTTCTGTCCTGCACATAATTGTAACGAGCCGCTTGCCTCAACAACATCCCCCTTAGCTATGTTCATAACGCACTTCCCGCATATCCTCCTTATCACCTCCCCCACTCCTATTGGCCGCACAGCACCCTCCCCTTTATCTAGGGGGATGAGGCGACTCACTACTAACGGCTCTATGGTCGAAGGATCAATATACTGAGTGTATAGAGTCTTTGCCATTGTAGCTATTGCCTCACACAGCTTCGTCGATGACTGTTTAAACGATTTACAAGCGAGCATTCGTCTGAAGCCATTCGCGTCCACACCATAGGGACCCCCTGCACCTTTTGTTCTTAAAGCAGCTTGTCTAACCATTTCACCGTTAATCCCAGAGTAAACTGATTCCGGTAACTCATCATCAATCAGCCCAAACAAAAGTGAGCCCAATTTAGCTGGTTGAGGATTGGGATGTTTTAGCTGTAATTGCGCCATAACTTCATCGATCAGCGGCAGTACGCCACCACTGGTACTTTTGCTCAAGAAGCGCAGTGCTGAATTTATCTGACCCTCAAACACGAGTTTGGTGAACACTTTCAATTTATCTGGTGAATCCGCGGATCTGAGTTTTCCTATTCGACTTTGAATCATCTGACCCTCATGCAGCAACTTGTTAATTTCCCCGTCTTTCCACTGTACAAGATGCTTTGACAACAACTCCTGGTGCTCTTTGGCTTTAGAGTTGAGACTAGGCTTTTGAAGGCCTACAGCAAGAAACACAAATCCAGCTTTCAACGCTATGTGTTGGCAATTAGCACCATTATTCCAATCATTAATATGCAACGTAACCTGATCTATAAAGTCTCTCCCTATTCTACCATAGGGGACGATAAATGCATTCTTTCTCCAAGTCACAGTCTTATTATAAGCATCAGTTATGACTGAAGTTTGCAAAACAATATCATTACCGTCGCTCCGTTTTCCCCAGTTTATAGTTTTTGGTTTACAGACGCTAATATATTCAGGAACGGAGCCAAGTGCCGGACAATTACCTTCGCTTTGCTGTATTGTCTGGCTTTGTCGTTCTGTTATCTGATCAAAACTATTTCCTGGGATTTGTTGCAAAGTAGTAGTCATATGTCTGTAAATGGCTGTGTGATGCGACTAGTGTGTAGGCATAGCGTTAGTATGCTTGCCACCTCTCGCTTTCAGCCCTCACCACTGGCTAGCAGAGCTGCTCTCAGCACTGCGAAAAGAGAGCCAAGTGCGTAAGTCTCTCCTGCCAGTACATAGCCTCTCCACAGCAAGTCCTATGCAGTGCCTCCTCGTGGCTACAGATGGTAACTGGGCACTGTAAGGGCCCAGGGTAAACTGCAGGGAGCTCGGAAGAGGTCTGGCCCCCAGACATGCATGGCCCACTGGCGTGTGGACACGCCCTGATGTCCATGAACCAGACCCCAAGCTATGGGTAAATAGCACGGGTAGACGGAGCTCGTTAGCCTCGGATGGCAGTCCGTCTAGGGGAAGGACAACCCCGATTTCAAACCCGGGTAGACGGAGCTCGTTAGCCCTGAAAGGCTGTCCATCTAGGGGAAGGTAAACCCTCATCTCAAACCCCCAACTATGGGTGAAATAGTCTCACTGCCTTGTGGGTGCTAGGGATAGTGTAAAGGCTAAGGGAAACAACCCTGACAGAAAACTCGGAGTGGAGCCCCATAGGCGGTTAGGCATGGCTGTCAGCTAGTCTCTCCAGCAACTCCTGCAACCAAGTTGGTGCCAGACGTACTGCCTAGCTTTCCTCTGGACCACACTGGTGCGGTCGAGAGGGGGGTCTTGTCGCATGGGCAACCCAGGACCTCCTTAAATTTGCCCAGGCTCTCGCGCCACCATGGAGAGGTTACTCCATCTTTGAGAAGTACAGTACCAAAGTCACAACACGGGAGTCAGCAGTTACGGGTTATAAGTCTTATCTCAATTGGTGTAGAGACGGACGCCACGGGCTGACTCCATCAGTGGGAGGAGTCCTCGTACTCCACTGATCAATTACTGCCCGCCTTAAGCTGGGCAGCCCCCAGCCGATTAGGTGTTGATCCGCCACGGCCTGCTGCTTCTTGGGGTGTAAGGAGCTTAGGGTGCACCACCCGCACTTGAAAAGCGGACTGTTAAAAGGCACACCCAACACCACAAGCAAAAAACCAAAGAAGTCTCCAGCACTTCTCATTGCAAGCTGGAACGTTAGGACCATGTTGACTGGTTTATCCGATGACCTACAACAGATTGATGACAAACGTAAAACAGCTGTCATCGATGCGGAACTTGCAAGACTTAATGTTGATATTGCTGCTCTTTAAGAGACCAAACTTGAAGAAAATGGCTCATTGCAAGAGAGCCAGTACACATTCTTTTGGAAAGGGAAAGACAAAGTAGATAGATGAGAACATGGAGTTGGTTTTGCAGTTAGGACATCACTCCTACCCACAGTAGTACCACCCACAGGCGGAAATGAACGGCTGCTATGCCTTTGCCTAAACCACACCAATGGTCCAGTAAACCTTGTATCCGTCTACACTCCTACACTTGGCTCCCCTACTGAGACCAAGGACCGGTTCTATAGTGAGCTAGATGAGCTCATCAGTCAAATACCTCAAACAGAAGATGTATACCTTCTTGGAGATTTTAATGCCAGGGTCGGTGCAGAGCATGATGTTTGGCCAGCCTGCATCAGCCATCATGGAGTAGGCAAAATAAATGAAAACGGCCAGAGACTCCTAGAACTCTGCTGTGCAAGGAACCTATGTATTACCAATACCTTCTTCCCAAATAAGGAAAAGCATAGAGTTTCTTGGCTGCACCCCAGGTCACACAAATAGCATCAACTCGACCTAGTCTTAACCAAAAGAAAATGCCTCCAAACTGTGCACAACACACGTAGCTACCATAGTGCTGACTGTGACACTGATCACTCACTTGTCATTAGCAAGATAGTGCTCCAAGGAAGGAAGATATTCCATCATGCGAGGCCAAGGGGTCTGCCAAGGATAAACACTGCCCGTACGACAGACCCAGCTTGCACAAGCAAGTTTATCTCCCTTATTGGAAACCTTCCATCCGCAGGAGATGGTGTCTCCGCAGAATCACGCTGGCAGCAACTTAGCACTGCCATACATAAGTCAGCAATCACCACTTATGGGAGAAAGGAAAGGCGAAATGTAGACTGGTTTGAAGTCAATCTCCAGCTCATGGAGCCTGTAACCTAGTCTAAAAGAGAAGCACTCATCAGGTGGAATAAAGATCTGACCCAGCAAAACCTGCTCTCTCTTAGGACATGCAGGGCTAAATGCCAGGAGGTAGCCAGGAAATGTGCAAACAACTACTGGTTACAACTGTGTTCTTTAATTGAATGTGCATCTCTGACCGGAAATGTCGGAGTAATGTATGAAGGCATCAAGCAGGCCACTGGCCCAAACATAAAGAAAACAGCCCCATTGAAATCAAAAAGTGGTACAACCATTACTGACCCCCAAAAACAAATGGATAGATGGGTTGAGCACTATCTGGAACTGTATTCTACAGAGAACACAGTGTCCGAGGAGGCCATAAATAGCATCCCAGCACTGTCAGTCCTGGAGGAGTTAGACACAGCACCTACTGTAGCAGAACTAGAGAAGGCTATTGATGTCCTCGCCTGTGGAAAAGCTCCAGGAAACGATGCCATTCCACCAGAGGTAATCAAACAAGGGAAACCAGCACTCCTCCCACATCTCCAAGACCTTCTCTGCCTATGTTGGAAAGAGGGCTTGGTACCTCAGGACATGAGAGATGCTAAGATTGTAACACTCTTCAAAAACAAGGGCGACAGGAGCATCTGCGACAACTATCGTGGTACCTCCCTCCTCAGCATTGTTGGCAAGGTTTTTGCCCACGTGGTTCTGTCCAGACTGCAGGTGTTAGCTGATTGTGTATATCCAGAGACTCAATGCGGCTTCAGAGCTGGGTGTTCTACCATCGATATGGTTTTCTCAGTGAGGCAATTGCAGGAAAAGTGCAGGGAGCAGAATCAACCCCTCTTCCTGGTTTTTGTTGATCTCACTAAAGCCTTTGACCTGGTCAGTTGCAGTGGTCTGTTTAGGCTTCTTGAAAGGATTGGGTGCCCACCAAAGCTTCTGAGTATAATCAGGTAATTTCATGACAACATGAGAAGTACGGTCAGCTTTGAGGGAAACATGGCAGAGCCGTTCCCAATCCTCAGCGGAGTCAAACAGGGCTGCGTGCTCGCTCCAACACTCTTTGGTATCTTCTTTTCTCTACTTCTGAGCTATGCCTTTTGGTCCTCTGCTGGCGGTGTCTACATTCATACTCGTCACGATGGCAAGCTATTCAACCTGGCTCGCCTACTTGCAAAAACCAAGACAATCCGTGTCCTCCTCAGGGAGCTCCTCTTCGCTGATGACACAGCTATGGCTAGCCACTCAGAACAAGGCCTTCAGCATCTCCTGGACTGCTTTTCAAGTGCATGCCATGAGTTCTCACTAACCATCAGTATAAAGAAAACTGTGGTTATGGCCCAGAATGCTCCATGTCCCCCTCTCATAACAGTCAACGGCTCCAGGCTTGTTGTAGTCGACAGGTTTACCTACCTTGGATTGACGGTCACCCACAACCTGTCCCTTGACGTAGAAATCAACACCAGAATAGGCAGAGCGGCCTCTGTAATGTCCAAACTCAAACTTAGAGTATGGGAAAACAAAAATCTGTCCATACAAACAAAGCTCAGGGTGTACGAGGCTTGTGTCCTTGGCACTCTTCTTTATGGAAGCGAGAGTTGGACAACTTATGTGGTACAAGAAGCCAAACTCAACGCTCTCCACATGAGATGCCTACGAAGGATCCTGGGCATTACCTGGATGGACAGGATCACAAACTCAGAGGTCCTCAGGAGGTCAGGATCTCGGCCTATGTATGCAATTCTCAGCGAGCGTCGTCTGAGATGGCTAGGCCATGTCCGCCGCATGGACCGAGACCGCATACCAAAGGACTTACTGTATAGCCAACTTGAGCGCAGAACCTGGCAAAAAGGCCGCCCACATCTACGATACAAGGACGTCTGTAAGAGGGACCTCAGGGCAGCAAATATTGACATTGAGTCTTGGGAGAACATCGCCCTAAACCACACCTTGTGGAGGTTCACCATCAAAACTGGGGTGAGAAGGGGGGAGGAGGATCGCGACAGACTGCGAAAGGAAAAGAGAGAAAAGCAAAAAACACAAACAGCTCAACATACTCAGACGTTTATCTGTGAGGGCTGCAGCAAGGATTGCCACTTGAGAATTGGACTGTACAGTCACCGGAGAACCTGCTGCAGGAGGGGGCGCGTGCCATCGTCTGTTCAGACGGAGGGAGGCCAGTGATGATGAGTAGTCATATGCAAATCTTGATTCACAGTAGTTATTAAATTAGCATGATGTAGCTCTAACAAACTCACCACTTCAAGATAAGCATTTTGACTTATGTTTCTTTGATTTCCAGGCCCTGATTCTTGCTGAGAAAACATATCTAAGGTTCTCAGGTATTCACTTCCGTTCAAGTCGCCCTGTTCACAGTCGCAACCCGAAACTCCATCCTCTTGACTCTTCCCCGCCGAACCGTACTCCATTTTCTCAAGCCTAGATGCTTGATCCCGTAAATTCTGGCTCCTGATTCCTAGATGCCCATATCCTCTCTCCTCCCATAGCTGTTTCATAACTTCAATATAACCCTTTTTCCTACCATTTTCATTACGTGGTAGAGTATCTAATGCCACAAGTTCCTTCGCTCTCTTCTTGCATTTGAATAAATCCCGATTCATTTGCTCAGTCCATTTTTGTTTCACTCATGATTTCGCAGACATCTCGTTCTTCTGGGTCAGCTGCTTCTCCTTCACTCATGAAGGACAACATGACTATAACATTAACAGTTTTAACATGAAGTTAAACATGAAGTTCCGTTGATGTTATAAACTCTTTATTGATGGAAACTTGAGTGCAAAACTGTTCATGACAACTGCAGTCCTAAAGTTAGCAAGTCAACTGTAGTCCTCAGCCATAAAAGCATTACTGTAAGAGTCCAGAGCGTCTTCCAAGTGTGACTTTCAACTGTCCACATGGGGCCGTCCTCCACAGGAGTGATGCGATGAGACTCCAACCAGACACAGGGCACCAGGATGGATCAGGCAGGTCCAAGGAGCAGAAGAGGTTCAGCATCTCGATCCCAGGACCGACATGTAACTCAGAGGGACAGATTGGGGGGATGAGAGAGAGAGAGAGAGAGAGAGAGAGAGAGAGAAAACACAGGTTGTTAGGTATGCCCAATGTCACCTGAATAAGTAGGAACAGTATACATATTGCACTGAGTACAAGCAGGGACTCCGGCAACTAACTATGACAGCATAACTAAAAGGGGAGAGCCAGAAGGTAACACAGGCATGAGGGAGCCCCGAATTTTTGAATATAGAGAATTTTCTATATTTCTGCATAAATATGACCTAAAACATCATCAGATTTTCACACAAGTCCTAAAAGTAAATAAAGAGAACCCAATTAAACAAATGAGACAAAAATATTATACTTGGTCATGTATTTATTGAGGAAAATGATTCAATATCACATATCTGTGAGTGGCAAAAGTATGTGAACCTCTAGGATTAGCAATTAATTTGAAGGTGAAATTAGAGTCAGGTGTTTTCAGTCAGTGGGATGACAATCAGGTGTGAGTGGGCACCCTGTTTTATTTAAAGAACAGGGATCTATCAAAGTCTGATCTTCACAACACATGTTTGTGGAAGTGTATTATGGGATGAACAAAGGAGATTTCTGAGGACCTCAGAAAAAGTGTTGTTGATGCTTATCAGGCTGGAAAAGGTTACAAAACCATCTCTAAAAGGTTTGGACTCCACCAATCCACAGTCAGACAAATTGTGTACAAATGGAAGAAATTCAAGACCATTGTTACCCTCCCCAAGAGTGGTCGACCCACAAAGATCACTCCAAGAGCAAGGTGTGTAATAGTCGGTGAGGTCACAAAGGACCCCAGGGTAACTTCTAAGCAACTGATGGCCTCTCTCACATTGGCTAATGTTAATGTTCATGTTCATGAGTCCACCATCAGGAGAACACTGAACAACAATGGTGTGCATGGCAGGGTTGTAAGAAGAAAGCCACTACCCTCCAAAAAGAACATTGCTGCTTGTCTGCAGTTTGCTAAAGATCACATGGACAAGCCAGAAGGCTATAGGAAATATGTTTTGTGGATGGATGAGACCAAAATAGAATATTTTGGTTTAAATGAGAAGCGTTATGCTTGGAGAAAGGAAAACACTGTATTCCAGCATAAGAACCTTAGAGTGTTTTGGTAAACTGGGATGTATGGATGCTGTCAGTCCCCACTCGCTTGCTCACTCGAGTTTGTTGACGGTGTAGTGGCTGGCTGCTTTATGTCCCGGGGCTCCCTCATGCCTGTGTTACCTTCTGGCTCTCTCCTTTTAGTTATGCTGTCATAGTTAGTTGCCGGAGTCCCTGCTTGTACTCAGTGCAATATGTATACTGCTCCTACTTATTCAGGTGACATTGGGCATACCTAACAACCTGTGTTTTCTTTCCCTCCCCCCCACCCCAAATCTGTCCCTCTGAGTTACATGGAGTCAACAGGAAATCTTTTGGTGGAGAGGGTGGAGACCTCGACTGGCTATCGTAGCCTGCAGGGAATCGGCCGTCAGACATTCTGTCGCATGTCCCAGACCCGGTGAAATGTAACTGAATTGTCTTGGCCAGCCCTAAGGGTCCCATCTGCATCTCATCATTGCTGAGGAGTGTGCTCCCATCACCCAATCAAGCATCCAGCCAGAGCAGGTCATGATATTTTTTACCATATTAACATGCCATTGTTGTGTGTTATGCCTGATGTAAAGACTCTTGTCTCTGCGAGCCTACCACACAGATTTAATACTTGTCATTTTTAGGGCATACCTAACAACCTGTGTTTTCTTTCTCTCCCCCCCCCCCCCCCCCCCCAATCTGTCCCTCTGAGTTACATGTTGATCCTGGGATTGAGATGCTGGCCTCTTCTGCCCCTTAGACCTGCTTGATCCATCCTGGTGCCCTGTGTCTGGTCGGAGTTTTATCGCACCGCTCCTGTGAAGGACGGCCCCATGAGGACAGTTGAGGGTTATACCTGTTAAAACTGTTAATATTATAGTCAGGCTGTCTGTTGTTGCCCAAATGAGGATGGGTTCCCTTTTGAGTCTGGTTCCTCTCGAGGTTTCTTCCTCATGTCGTCTGAGGGAGTTTTTCCTTGCCACCGTCGCCACAGGCTTGCTCATTGGGGATAGATTAGGGATAAAATTAGCTCATGTTTTAAGTCGTTCAAATTCTGTAAAGCTGCTTTGCGACAATGTTTCTTGTTAAAAGCTCTATACAAATAAACTTGATTTGATTTGATTTGATCCCATCTGTGAAACATGGTGGTGGTAGTATCATGGTTTGGGCCTGTTTTGCTGCATCTGGGCCAGGATGGCTTGCCATCATTGATGGAGCAATGAATTCTGAATTATACCAGTGAATTCTAAAGGAAAATATCAGGACATCTGTCCATGAACTGAATCTCAAGAGAAGGTAGGTCATGGAGCAAGGCAACGACCCTAAGCACAGAAGTCGTTCAATCAGAGAATGGTTAAAGAGGAATAAAGTTAATGTTTTGGAATGGCCAAGTCAAAGTCCTGACCTTAATCCAATCAAAATGTTGTGGAAGAACCTGAAGCGAGCAGTTCATGTGAAGAAACCCACTAACATTCCAGAGTTGAAGCTGTTCTGTACAGAGGAATGGGCTAAAATTCCTCCAAGCCAGTGTTATCAACAGTTACCGCAAACGTTTAGTTGCAGTTATTGCTGCACAAGGGGGTCACACCAGATACTGAAAGCAAAGGTTCACATACTTTTGCCACTCACAGATATGAAATATTGGATCATTTTCCTCAATAAATAAATAAATGACCAAGTATAATATTTTTGTCTCATTTGTTTAACTGGGTTCTCTTTATCTACTTTTAGGACTTGTGTGAAAATCTGATGATGTTTTAGGTCATATATATGCAGAAATATAGAAAATTCTAAAGGGTTCACAAACTTTCAAGCACCACTGTACATCAGATTTAAACTCCACACTGTTCTTTAATAATAATAATAATAATAATAATAATAATCACCTCCACTTTCAGACAGGTGTATATTTACTGGTTGGAGTCCAGCTGCACAAAGTATTGGCACCCCATCACTCCTCAATGTCAGTGATGAGGTAAGAACAAGAATTCTGTCAAAAAGCAACAAATGTCTATTTACTTCATAATAATTTATTTATAACTTACACTGTAGGCTTAATTCATGCATGATTTAATGTAAACCATACAGATTGTTTTATTGTATTTAAGCTTACTTTGATGTTTAGTTGATGCTGAAAGCTCTGATTATTCTGATCCCAATTATTCAGCCCTTTTTTGACAAACCTGTAAATCTGTTTATATCTCTGAATTAAAATATAGCTTCATCAGGTACTATAATTTGTTATAATCTTTAAAATTAACTGAATATCAACACGATTAGATCATCAGTGCACCACTGAATGAATGAATGAATGAATGAATGATAATCCACTAGAGTTAAAACAGATGCTTAAAGTTGTAGCAGCAGAGTCAATAGAAGTGACATGTAAAATTTATTTACTTCTTGAAAGTTAGCTGGAATCATTGTCATCATCATCATCATCACAAACACCATCATTATCAAATCAAATCAAATCAAGTTTATTTATATAGCGCTTTTAACAATAAACATTGTCGCAAAGCAGCTTTACAGAATTTGAACGACTTAAAACATAAGCTAATTTTATCCCTAATCTATCCCCAATGAGCAAGCCTGTGGCGACGGTGGCAAGGAAAAATTCCCTCAGACGACATGAGGAAGAAACCTCGAGAGGAACCAGACTCAAAAGGGAACCCATCCTCATTTGGGCAACAACAGACAGCCTGACTATAATATTAACAGTTTTAACAGGTATAACCCTCAACTGTCCTCATGGGGCCGTCCTTCACAGGAGCGGTGCGATAAAACTCCGACCAGACACAGGGCACCAGGATGGATCAAGCAGGTCCGAGGGGCAGAAGAGGCCAGCATCTCAATCCCAGGATCAACATGTAACTCAGAGGGACAGATTGGGGGGGGGAGAGAAAGAAAACACAGGTTGTTAGGTATGCCCTAAAAATGACAAGTATTAAATCTGTGTGGTAGGCTCGCAGAGACGAGAGTCTTTACATCAGGCATAACACACAACAATGGCATGTTAATATGGTAAAATATATCATGACCTGCTCTGGCTGGATGCTTGATTGGGTGATGGGAGCACACTCCTCAGCAATGATGAGATGCAGATGGGACCCTTAGGGCTGGCCAAGACAATTCAGTTACATTTCAACGGGTCTGGGACATGCGACAGAATGTCTGACGGCCAATTCCCTGCAGGCTATGATAGCCAGTCGAGGTCTCCACCCTCTCCACCAAAAGATTTCCTGTTGACTCCATGTAACTCAGAGGGACAGATTTGGGGTGGGGGGGAGGGAAAGAAAACACAGGTTGTTAGGTATGCCCAATGTCACCTGAATAAGTAGGAACAGTATACATATTGCACCGAGTACAAGCAGGGACTCCGGCAACTAACTATGACAGCATAACTAAAAGGAGAGAGCCAGAAGGTAACACAGGCATGAGGGAGCCCCTGGACATAAAGCAGCCAGCCACTACACTGTCAACAAACTCGAGTGAGCAAGCGAGTGGGGACTGACAGCATCCATACATCCCAGTTTACCAAAACACTCTATGTCTGAGGACCCTCCAGATCTACTCCTTTACCTCATAAACACCATTAACAAAAGGCTTGACTAAACAGATATGTTTCCAGCCTAGACTTAAATGCTGAGACTGTGTCTGATTCCCAAACATTACTTGGAAGGCTGTTCCATAACAGTGGGGCTTTGTAAGAAAAGGCTCTGCCCCCTGATGTAGCCTTCACTATACGAGGTACCAGCAAATAGCCTGCACCTTTTGATCTAAGTAGGCATGGCGGGTCATAGAGGAGCAGAAGTTCACTCAGGTACTGTGGTGCGAGACCATTTAGTGCTTTAAAGGTCAATAGTAGTATTTTATAATCAATACGAAATTTGATTGGGAGCCAATGCAGTGTGGATAAGACAGGCGTGATGTGGTCATATTTTCTAGTTCTAGTAAGGACTCTTGCTGTGGCATTTTGAACTAACTGGAGCTTGTTTATGCACTTATTGGAACATCCAGACAGTAAGGCATTACAATAATCCAACCTGGAGGTAACGAAAGCATGGACTAGTTTTTCTGCATCATGCAATGACATTAAATTTCTTATCTTTGCAATATTTCTGAGATGAAAGAAAGCTATCTGGGTGATGTTATCAATGTGAGTTTCGAATGAAAGACTGGGGTCAATAATCACTCCGAGGTCTTTTACTGCTGCACATGAAGAAACAGAAAGGCCATCCAGAGTTACTGTGTAATCAGAAAACTTACTTCTAGCTGTATGTGGTCCTAGTACAAGTACTTCAGTCTTGTCAGAGTTAAGCAGAAGGAAATTAATAAGCATCCAGTGTCTAATGTCCTTCACACATTCCTCAATTCTATTAAGCTGGTGTCTCTCATCAGGTTTTGCAGAGACATACAACTGTGTGTCATCAGCATAACAGTGGAAACTAATACAATGTTTACAAATAATATCGCCCAGAGGTAACATATATAGAGAAAAAAGCAGTGGACCCAAGACAGAACCTTGTGGAACACCATACTTTACCTCGGTACATCTAGAAATATCACCATTTATATCAACATACTGATAACGATCAGTTAGATAAGACCTGAGCCAGGAGAGGGCCATTCCCTTAACTCCCACAACATTTTCTAGTCTATCCAGAAGAATGGAATGATCAGTGGTATCAAATGCTGCACTAAGGTCAAGCAACACAAGTAGCAAGACACAGCCCTGATCAGACGCCAACAGTAGGTCATTTACTACTTTAACCAGTGCTGTCTCTGTGCTATGATGAGGTCTAAATCCTGACTGATACATTTCATGGATGTTATTCCTATGTAAATATGAGCATAACTGCTGTGCCACAGCTTTTTCAAGGATCTTGGAGATAAAGGGGAGGTTTGATATTGGCCGATAATTGGACAGCTGACAGGGATCAAGGTCAGGTTTTTTAATCAGGGGTTTGATAACTGCTAGTTTAAAGGATTTGGGTACATAGCCGATCATAAGAGAAGAATTTATTATTTTTAGAAGCGGTTCAATTACTCCAGGCATTATCTGTTTGAATAGATGTGTCGGTAAGGGATCTACTACACAAGTTGAGGCTTTTGATGTAGAGATTAATGAAAGTAATTCAGTTTCTTTTAGGGGAGTAAAACATTCTAACTGATGATCTGATACAGTTATATTGTTAACTACAAGGTCACTTTCATTGTCTAACCTTAAATTAGTAGTTTGATTTTTTTGTCGGATACTCTCAATTTTGTCATTAAAAAAAAATCATGAAGTCGTTGCTGCTACATACTGCAGGTGTGCATGTGTTGATAGTGGACTTATTCCTGGTTAATTTTGCTACAGTATTAAATAGGAATCTAGGATTATTTTTGTTATCTTCTATTAGGGAGGAGAGATATGTTGATCTTGCAGCACTAAGAGCTTTTCTATACTTCAGGAAGCTCTCCTTCCAAGCTAATTTGAACACTACCAATTTTGTTTGACGCCATTTACGTTCCAATTTTCGAGTGGTCTGTTTTATTGTGCGAGTGTCATCATTACACCAGGGTGCTAATTTTTTGTCTCTGACCATTTTCCTTTGTAGAGGAGCTACATTATCTAAAGTATGGCGGAATGTTGACTCTAAGCATTCAGTTGCCTGATCAAGTCCTGCAGGGGCTGACAGTGACCCAATCAAAGTTGACAGCTCTGGGAGATCATTTATAAAGCTCTGTGCAGTAGTTGACGTGAAAGTACGTTTAATACAGTAGCGTGGTGAGGTGCATATATTATTACTCAGACATATTTTGAATGAGATGAGACAATGATCTGAGATAACTTCAGACTGAGGAAGTATGACTATATTGTCTACTTTTAATCTGAATGTTAGTATTAGATCAAGGGCGTGACCACCATTATGGGTCGGTCCTATGACATTCTGATTAATCCCGACTGAATCTAAGATGGACACAAACGCTGCTTTTAAAGGGTCTTCTGGGTTATCAAAGTGAATATTAAAATCTCCGACAACTAAAGCTTTGTCTAAGGAAATAACCAGATCTGAGATAAAATCTGCAAATTCAGAAAGAAACTCAGAATATGGCCCCGGGGGCCTGTAAATAATAAGCAATGGAATTAACTGGGTAGACTTATTTTTCGAGGCTACATACATTATATGAGTATGAAGAACTTCAAATGTATTAAATTTATAACCAGGTTTGTGTGTTACACCTAGATAATCGTTATAAATAACCGCGACGCCTCCTCCTCTGCCAGTTAGACGAGGCTGGTGTATATAACTGTATCCAGGAGGACTCGCTTCATTTAATGCTATATATTCATTTGGCTTAATCCATGTTTCAGTTAAACACAGTACATTAAACTCCTGATCAGTAATGAGTTCATTAACCATTAGCGCTTTAGATGTAAGAGATCTAATATTTAATAGCCCCACCTTTAGATCAAAGGTGCTGGCAGCAGCTGTACAGTCAGTATGATCTAATTTTATATTGATTAGGTTACTGGAACAAACTCTCTGAAAATTTCTACCTTTTTGTTGAGCTCGGGGAACAGACACAGTCTCGATGTAGTGGGCCCTGAGTGACGACTCTGTGCAGCTAGCAGACAGTCGGTTTAGCCTGTTCGTCTGCTCCCTGGCCTTGGCTCTGGATTGTCAGAAATTAACTAGGCCTGTTCTGAGACTATGACCTATACTGCAGGAAATGAGAGCAGCACCTTCCCGAGTGGGATGGATACCGTCCCGCCCTAACAGGCCAGCAGTGCCCTCAAAATTAGCCCAATTATCTATAAAGCCCACACTGTTTTCAGAGCAGCACCTGGCCAGCCAGCAGTTCAGCGACCATAACCTGCTGTAAGCTACATCGCCACGCCGCATTGGGATGGGGCCAGAGCATACTACAGCATCGGACATCGCCTTCGCTAATTTAAACACCTCTACAAAGTTACTCTTAGTAACCTCAGACTGACAAAGGCGTATATCATTAGCTCCTGCATGGATAACTATCTTTGAGAACCTGTGCTTGCCTAGGACCCTAAGATTACCTGCTATGTCCGGCGCCCTGGCTCCCGGTATACACCTGACTAAAGCTGCTGGTGCCCCTAAAGGCTGAGCTAATTTCACGTGCTGTATGATAGAGTCCCCTATAACCAGAGCTCTTTCAGGTTTCTCAGTGGGTGCATCACTAAGGAGAGCAAACCTGTTCGACACGTGACGTGGAGAGGAGTGGTGCTCCCGTGGGCGAGCCTCAGCAGTAGCTTTGGCTCTACGCTTATGCCGCCGAGCCGTCACCCATTCGCCCCGCTGTAAGGGCTCTAATGCCGGAGTTGGGGGATTGCTAACTCCACCTAGGGTGATGACCATCATCATCATCACATCACTATCATCATCACCACCATCAGCAGCAGCAGCACCATCACCACCATCATTACCATCATCATCACAATCATCCTCAACATCACCACCATCATCATCCTCCTCCTCGACATCATCACCATCACCATCATCACCATCATCACCTTCATCCTCAACATCACCACCATCATCATCACCATCATCACCATCATCATTATCATCATCATCACCACAACCACCATCACTACCACCATCATCATTACCATCATCATCACCACCATCATCATCATCATCACCATCATCATCCTCAACATCATCACCATCACCATCATCATCATCATCACCACCATCACCATCATCACCATCATCATCACCATCATCATAATCACCATCATCACCTTCATCCTCAACATCACCAAGGCAAGGCAAGTTTATTTACAGTGGTGCTTGAAAGTTTGTGAACCCTCTCGAATTTTCTCTATTTCTGCATAAATATGACCTAAAACATCATCAGATTTTCACACAAGTCCTAAAAGTAGATAAAGAGAACCCAGTTAAACAAATGAGACAAAAATATTATACTTGGTCATTTATTTATTGAGGAAAATGATCCAATATTACATATCTGTGAGTGGCAAAAGTATGTGAACATTTGCTTTCAGTATCTGGTGGGACCCCCTTGTGCAGCAATAACTGCAACTAAACGTTTGCGGTAACTGTTGATCAGTCCTGCACACCGGCTTGGAGGAATTTTAGCCCATTCCTCTGTACAGAACAGCTTCAACTCTGGGATGTTGGTGGGTTTCCTCACATGAACTGCTCGCTTCAGGTCCTTCCACAACATTTCAATTGGATTAAGGTCAGGACTTTGACTTGGCCATTCCAAAACATTAACTTTATTCTTCTTTAACCATTCTTTGTTAGAACGACTTGTGTGCTTAGGGTTGTTGTCTTGCTGCACGACCCACCTTCTCTTGAGATTCAGCTTATGGACAGATGTCCTGATATTTTCTTTAGAATTCACTGGTATAATTCAGAATTCATTGCTCCATCAATGATGGCAAGCCGTCCTGGCCCAGATGCAGCAAAACAGGCCCAAACCATGATACTACCACCACCATGTTTCACAGATGGGATAAGGTTCTTATGCTGGAATGCAGTGTTTTCTTTTCTCCAAACATAACGCTTCTCATTTATACCAAAAAGTTCTATTTTGGTCTCATCCGTCCCAAAACATTTTTCCAATAGCCTTCTGGCTTGTCCACGTGATCTTCAGCAAACTGCAGACAAGCAGCAATGTTGATTTTGGACAGCAGTGGCTTTCTCCTTGCAACCCTGCCATGCACACCATTGTTGTTCAGTGTTCTCCTGATGGTGGACTCATGAACATTAACATTAGACAATGTGAGAGAGGCCTTCAGTCACTTAGAAGTTACCCTGGGGTCCTTTGTGACCTCGCCGACTATTACACACCTTGCTCTTGGGGTGATCTTTGTTGGTCAACCACTCCTGGGGAGGGTAACAATGGTCTTGAATTTCCTCCATTTGTACACAATCTGTCTGACTGTGGATTGGTGGAGTCCAAACTCTTTAGAGATGGTTTTGTAATCTTTTCCAGCCTGATGAGCATCAACAACGCTTTTTCTGAGGTCCTCAGAAATCTCCTTTGTTCGTGCCATGATACACTTCCACAAACATGTGTTGTGAAGATCAGACTTTGATAGATCCCTGTTCTTTAAATAAAACAGGGTGCCCACTCACTCCTGATTGTCATCCCACTGATTGAAAACACCTGACTCTAATTTCACCTTCAAATGAACTGCTAGAGGTTCACGTACTTTTGCCACTCACAGATATGTAATATTGGATCATTTTCCTCAATAAATAAATGACCAAGTATAATATTTTTGTCTCATTTGTTTAACTGGGTTCTCTTTATCTACTTTTAGGACTTGTGTGAAAATCTGATGATGTTTTAGGTCATATTTATGCAGAAA